>NC_060130.1:892916750-893219781 GCF_021461395.2 Schistocerca americana | reverse complement strand
TTTTGGGCTTGAGCCCGTCTTCAGTTCATTTACATGTTTCCACGTTCAGCGTTGGAGTTCAGTATAGCTGGAGTATCCATATCATTTCCACATTACATTCATCACATTTTTTACAAACATTCTTTGATTTTTGACACGTTAACTGTATATTAATCACTATAGCAACTATTATAACTTATATATTATGTCTTTGATACAATATTGACACTTAAGATGTTAGTAACTTCAGAAGCACATACCAACTGGAAGAAAACAGAGAGGAAGGCCATGAAAGTGGTAGACAGATGATGTGGAATAATATATAAAATCTCTCAAAGTCAGAGGATGGCAAAGAACTGCACTGAAGAGGGCGTAATGGAGGAAATATATTGAAGAGATGAAGACCCATACATGGTTGTATGCTATGAGAAGAAGAAGAAGACTTTGAAAAATTAACCAATCTACTCATCATGAAGTCTAGTGGGCATCATGGATTGCAGCATGGGCATTCAGTTTTCCAGAGTCTTTGAAAGCATGAACTTGTGGTAATGTTTTTGAATTAAAAGAAGGTCTGTCCTTTAATATGCCACATATAGTGACTTGTATGTTTTGAAGACCTTCAGAAAATGCCATTAATGCAGAAAAATCTAGAGCATGACAAACCCATGACTACATAATAACACTAGTGAAATCATTCTTTTAGGGATGGAATTACTTTTTCTGGAAAACAGCAAGACTCAGTAGATATACAAATCCTGCACTGATCGGCTTGCTTATTATGCTATCACTGTGTAATATTGATACATCTACTTTCATAGGCTGAAAATAAAAATGCACTACATTGTTTTAAATATATGATGGATATTGTATTCAGCAATACAGTCATACCTAAATTAAAGGTATGTTTATTGATCTTGTTTTTACTTTTAATTTCCTTTCATATGAACAGAAAAGAAGTGCTTTCAGCTGTAGATTATAATGTAGGAACTTCTGGCTTGGAAAAAAGCATTTGTCTTTCAAGTAATAGTTTAAAAAAATTACTTTACAATTGCATTTTGATTGTGGTAATACGAAAAAGTTTGCATCATTTTATATGAGCATGCAGTTGAATATTTGTTCCATAGTGAATGGGAAATTTTTTGTTCCAAAATTTAGTCTTACAAGCTACATCTTAGTTGTGAATAAAACAGTGATCTGGAAAGTGTAGAATGAATTTCTTTTGTTTCCATCTATGATCAACAAAACTTTTGGTCCTTTCACTAGTGGTTTCAGTCAACAGTGACGATCTTCAAATCTGCAGCAAAAGCATGGGAAAAACAAATAGTGGAAAGTCTACATCTTAAAATAATAAAATATTCCATAATGAAAAGCAGTACTTTTATGCACATGGAAAACATGAACATTAAAATATGACAAGACATACATATTTTAAAAGTACTATTGTGACATTTCTGGTTTTGGAGCCATAAGATTCCATCCCAAGATTCACTTCATAGTTTGGCTGAGACTGCATTAACTGAGGCATGGTGTAAGAAGTGGGTAGAGAGGCAGACAACAGATGCTACAGAAATGAGAAATTAACCAGGTATTAGTAGGAGGATAATCTGATTGATTACCACCACAGGAGCCAGTGCACCAAACTACTAAGATTCATTTATTAATATTTGATAAAGTATAATTCAGATTTAATTGTCTGTCAGGCTAAACACACTCTCAATAGCAGTATTTAATCCACTTTTTTAATATCTAATTTTATGACAATTTTTATCAACATTAAAATTATGATTTTCAGATGAAGCATTATGTGCCTGTTTGGCTCTGCCAAAAGTGCACTATGAAGCAAAGTGATTCGGACTGTTCAGTCAGTTGGGAACAAAGAGTTGAATGGTATGGTTCGCATTACTGGCTGCTCATTTAAGAACTTGAATGTGTGCCAAATAACATTGTATTCAAATAGCGTGATTCTTCATGCAAAGCAGAGAATTAAGAGTAACAGCGTGTGTCATTTTTGTGAAGATGTTTTCTGCAAAACGTAATGTAATAGGGTTGTAATTGATTCCAATGTAACATGTGAAATGTGAGGGTTTGTAAGCCCATCTGGGCATAATGTCTTATCAGCAGTTTGTATCTTTGTCTGCTTTGTGTGTTGTGAATAAAAAGAAAAGCTATTGACATCCCATATTTGGAACTTATCAATTGTTTAGTAGAACTGAGAGCCTTGGCCATCTCGCCAGTTATTTTACAGCCCCACTTCAAGAACAACGAACTCGTATCCTGAACACACATCTGTGCTGGGTCAAGGGCATCTACAGAAGGCTAGTGGAGTATTACAGAATCTCAGTGATCAACCTTGAAGCAACAGAACCCAACTAGTTCCCTCACACGTCCTGCAGTTCCAGTACAAATGGAAGCAGTTACATGTCATTCATGATAACCCAGAGGAGGGAAAGCAAAGGAAAAATTAGTGTGGAGAATGAGTGTTGATTTGGAAACAGACTAATATCATCACATTCAATAGTTAGCTCAGTTAACGCTTGACTTGACGGGAAATCCATACTACCCCTCATTTCGATCTTAATTGAGTATCATTTAGTATCTCTTCTCCACAAGCCACAGCTCTTTTTCTTCATTGTACGATTGTACTATGTAAGAAAGTATTACTTTCATTATGGCATATTTTGTTGTTTAAAGATGTAGACTATTCACTAATTTTATTTGGTTTTCCCACATTTTTGCTGACAATCTGAAGATGATTATCACTGACTGAAACCAGTAGTCTAAGGACCAAAAGTTTTGTGATCATAGACAGAAATACAGGAAATTTAGTCTATAAAATTTAGTGCTTTGGTGATTTTTTCAGTACTGTCCCAGTTCAAAGTGACAGCCCGTAATGTTTATAGATGTGTCTTCTTGTACATCAGCAACTTATTTATAAAAAGATGTGGAGTAAAATAGAAATCTGTCCTGAAGGAAAGACATATATGCTGAACTGGAATGTATTTTCAGTTTTTATGATTTTCAGCTGTTGTTTCATTGTAAGTGTTAGTAACAATTTCATATCCCTTGCAGGTGGTGCATCGCCAGCTGCTATGCTACCACCTTTGTTTTCTTTTTTTTTTTAATCTTTAAAAAGAAGCTTTCATGCAATTTATTGAACTTACTGATCTACATCTGCTTCTTCCTCATAGGTCTCTCTCCTAGGTAGGTGATATTTATCTTGTTTCTTTTAAAATGCTGTATAAAGCTTAATAACCAGTAAAATTTCATGTTCTTAACATTAATTTTTCTATCTTGGGCCTTTCATTATTTTTACAGTACTCTTTGTTCACCATTAAACTTTTGAAATCGACATTTTTTGCAAGTTACTTTAGAGGCTAATAATAAAATGTTATGTGTAAATAGTACACTGAGGTGACAAAAGTCATGTGATACCTCCTAATATCAAGTCGGACCTCGTTTTGCATGGTGTAGTGCAGCAGCTTGATGTGGCATGGACTCAGTAAGTCATTGGAAGTTCCCTGCAGAGATATTGAACCATGATGCCTCTATAGCCTTCCGTAATTGCGAAAGTGTTGCTGGTGCAGGATTTTGTTCATGAACTGGCCTCTTTATTATGTCCCATACAAGTTCAATGAGATTAATGTAGAGCACTCAAATTGTCTACAATTTTCTTCAAACCTTTTAGGAACAATTGTGGCCCAGTGGCATGGTGCGCTATCATCCATAAAAATTCCATCGTTGTGTGGGAACATGAAGCCAATGAATGGCTATAAATGGTTTCCAAGTAGCTGAACATAACCACTCCCAGTCAATGATAGGTTCAGTTGGACCACAGGACACATTCCATTCCATGTAAACACAGCTCACACCATTATAGACCCACCACCATCTTGCACAGTGCTTGTTGATGACCTGGGTCCATGACTCCAGGGGTGGGTCCATGACTCTGGGGGTCTGCACCATGCTCAAACCCTCCCATCTACTCTTACCAACTGAAATCAGGACTCAGCTGACCAGTCCATGATTTTACAGTCATCTAGGGTCCAATAGATGGGATCACATGCCCAGGAGAGCACTCACGTTGCTCGGTTGCAGCCATATCTCATTAACACCAGATTTCATCACACTGTCCTAATGGATATATTTGTTGTGCATCCCTCATTGATTTCTGCAGTTATTTTATCCAGTGTTGCTTGTCTGTTAGCACTGAAAACTCTACGCAAATGCCGCTGCTCTTGGTCTTTCAGTGAAGGTAGTCGGCCACTGCGTTTGCCGTAGTGAGAGATAACACCTGAAATTTGGTATTCTTGACACACTCTTGGCACTGTGGATCTTGACATATTGAATTCTCTAACGATTTCCAAAATGGAATGTCCCATGCCTCTAGCTCCAGCTACCATTCTGCCTTCCCTGTTAATTCCCATCATGTGGCCATAATCATGTTGGAAAAGTTTTCATGTGAATCAACTGAGTACAAATGACAGCTCCCACTGTTCTTTGCACCTTGTATATGTGATACTGCTAACATCTGTGTATGTACATATTGCTATCCCATGACTTTTATCACCTCAGTGTATATAATAACAGTTATTGCTCTGTGTGTGTCCCAAATGACTGACTTTACTCACAAGATATGAACATTATGCAACAGAAGACACATTTGTAGGTAAAGTTGAAGACCAAGCTCATTACTCTAAAGCATATGTAGTAAAAATTACACATTTTGTGATAATAATTGGATGCTGTCTGCATATCACTGCATTGGTCTATCAGTTTTTGCCAAGTCTTTTCAACGACAATTTTGTGCCTTTCTTATCAGTTTCATATTTGTTTCCATGGGTTGCTTAGTCAGTAATCTGATAGGCAGTGTTTACAAGACATAATGTGCAAATTTTTACATGTAATACCAACACATGAGTTTCATTGAAACACATTATGCCTGTTTTGTAGATAATCTCCAGACATGTTAAACATTTTAATGACTCAGTGTGCTGCTATTTAGTTCCATGTCTTCAATGGATTTTTACTGGATGTTTGTGAACATGTGTTCTGTATGAATGGACATCAAATTTGTGTTAATTGTGAACAATAGTGAGGCTTTTTTTGAGTCTCGTTTCACAATCCACAGAGTCTTAAACAAAAGTTTCCCCAAAACTTCCTTGATGTTCAAATATGCAGTGGATCATAAACATCATCATCTGTGGCATATAATGAGTCATGCAGGGCCCCAGGTTCATGCCAGATGATGAATACTGCAGGGTACTCAGTCTGGTATTGCTGGGTATAAGTTTGGTGAACTGTGGACTGACGAGTGTAATCAGTCCTCTATTACTGTAAACTTTCTGCATGCTTCAGCAGCCACCATGCAGCACTGTGGTGGAACATTGTGCATCATAGGGAGTGGGCATCATGGCTTAACTGCCTGGACCATGCAGATTGTGAAAAAAACCTCCATTAAAAATACCTTAACCTCAAGGTGTACTATGTGCCGATGTGTTGGTCAGCTGCTGAGGCCAAACAGTCATCAGTGAGTAACCTCTGGGTCACCTGCTGCACCTCAATTGTATAAGGCTTAATTAGGCAAGTGGAGCTGTCTGAGAGGACTTTTACTTCCAGAATCTACCAGGAAGTTTTAGGACCTTTATTTCTCTAGCTGCTCATGTGATGTCAGTGGGTCCTTTGACAGTCTTAAACTCTCAAAGTAGCTCGAGTGGACTCCAAGGAGTAGCTAACACCCACTACAAAAGAAGGCTGAGAAAGGCCAGTCCTCTTGATGGCCGGAAGGGAATTAGAAAAAAGGGTTCACTAATGAACCAAAATATATTTCATGTTGTTAAAAATAAAGAGGTGATTTTGAAAGTGTGCCCTTATCTATTTATAAAGGTTTTGAATGGCTTTCTTTTATATTCTAAAATCTGTGAAAGAAGTGTGAAACAGTGCCTTTCTAGTAGAAACTAACAAATTAAAACAGTTGGAACTTCTAAGAAAACTGGAAACTCTGGGTGAATGCAACATAGTAAATGATGTGCGCAACATTATTAACTTGAGTAAGGTAGTCACATGCTGTGGTGTGGGAAATGGATGTCTGGGAAGTAAAACAAGAATAGGAGTGACAGAAATTATTGATGTGAGAAAAATAACTTGAAGAAATAACAGAGAGCTGTAGAAGACCACCACTTTCTTTGTGGTCTTCACTAATTCTTCACGTTCTGAGCATATCAACGCAGCCTTCCTTCACTTTAGTGTTAAGTCTTATACCTCTAACCCTAAGGGTTAGAGGTATAAAGAAAAACCATGTGTGGGAAATGCAGAAAGGCAACCCATGAACCTGGCATTGACTTTCATCTCAAGCAAAATGTGCCCACCCAGTATGAGGTTGAGACTGCCTGAAATACACTGAGAAGATAAAAATTCAAAGATGAAAAGTGACAAAATAGAGTCTTTCATCATCACAACAACCACTCATCAGTTACAAATGACCATCAGGATGCTGGAAGATAGATGAATGTCACAAATTGTAAGTTGTCTTTTCGGACAACGGTTGGTGTTCTTTTTAATCACTTTTGTTCTCCTTTTAGTTTGTCTGTTGTAAATTCTACAGAAAAGGTGAAATTGCTGGTCCTCCTCTTTCATGAGAAACTATTGCAACTATTACACCTCAAAGATATGAAATGTCTCAAGTCTTTAAATCTTTAAAATGCATTAATCATAGGTCCAGGAGGGCAGACAGATTGGCTGCTCCAGTTTTCTAAATTCTTCATGCAGTCCCACCTCAAATATAGATGACATATTTATGGATCAGCAAGACATTTGTACCATAAATTATAAGATTTGGTGTGGTGTGGGGGAATCAGGTTATAACGGAGACTTACAACACAAATCCAATTCCTTGCTTGCGTGGAGAGGCTGGTGAGTCCACATTGTCGACAGGACAGCTCCTCCTCATAGTGCACCAAGCATATAGAGGGTTTTGTCTGTTCCAAAATCACCAACATTGATTTACATTGCATGGCCATGACAGGAATTTTTGTTCAATGACTGTTCATGTGTAATAAGGCTATTTGGGATCTTTGCATGAGAGGATCTTGGAAGTGATTGATACAGGTTGATAGAATTAAGGTGCCCAAGTCAGGGGTGGAGTTGGAGATCCCTGATTAGTAAAGGGTCCCAGATTAACTTTAGAACTGATGACTTGCCATAAGGCCTATATGATAGAACGCATTTTTAAAGATAAATTTCATAAGATCTCAAACTGACAGTGGGATTTCATTAGTGTTTATACTTGATATGTTTTGTGCCGATTGAGGTGCAATGAAAACCTAGCCCAGGTAAACAATGTAGAACAGTTTTATTAATAAATCGTCAACCAAAAGCTCCTCCTTGGGGAAAAGTTAATCACTTACAATAGTTCGTGAAATTTTGTGATTAGCCTTGAATTTACACTAGACCTAACTTAGGCTGAATGCCTTAATCATGTAGACATTCAAAGTGTGATATTCTCTTGGTCGCAGAACAAGATACGGTCTAAGGTTCACTTGGTAGAAAGATGATGTACAAAGATAAGGTTGATGACCTGGCTGACGCTGATGCAGAGGCCAAGTCCTGGTGATGGTGGTGACAGACACTGGGAGCTTCCTCGGCCGATGCTGGTTGACGAGTGGCAGAGCGTTGTACGTAGCTAAGATTCTGAATGAGACTCTGATTGAAGAACTGTGGGTCCTTTTGACACCTGATGCAGAGCTCGACTGAAGACTGGCTTGAAGTGGTGTTGTGCTTCCCTAAATATGCAGGCCGGGTAGAGATACTACAGGAACTATTTTCAGTCACATGGCCCTCAGGTTTGTGGGGCCAGCAACCTGTAGTGGTTCTCACACAGCCACCTGCTTGCCTAGTCAGCGTGTATGATTGAAGTTCTGTCACCTGTTGATATAATCCCTTCTGGGTTAGGCCACTCCTGTACCACAGGTGTGGATGTGTTGCAGGTCTGCTTGGTGAGAGGTCCATATACCACAACACTGATGAGTCTAAGCAGGGGGACTTTTTGGCTGCTGCTCAGTCATGTTCCCAGAATGTATTCTCAGAATAGAACTTCTAGAGCAATTTGCTATATGCAGTGCAGTATTATTTTCTATCCTGAGGACTCTGGAACAGAGGAGATGACATCTTAGCAACATAAAATTCCTTGTCTGCTCTAGTTCGCGAAGTGCCTTTCTTGCCATTGGAGAGATGCACACAGCAGACAGGATCGTTCAGAGCATTCTCCTTTTCATTCAAAGGCAGGAGAAGGAGATAATTTTCTGTCAGTTACCAGGCAATACAGAAATCTGGAGAAATGAACTTGCTGGTGCGGCCACTAAGAAGGCTTGCTCTTCCAACCTACTCCTTGTTCTGTCCCTCTACAAGCAGCCAGGAGATACGTGACCAGGAGGGTACAGTTACTGAATGTGAGAGGCAATAAGCTGTAGTCAGTGAAATCTATTGTGCAACTGTGGCTTACCTCCTCCTGGCCACAGTGGGCTGAAGAAGTAGCCCATACATGGCTAAGGGTTGGACACAGTCCTCTGACACATGCTTTTCTATTGTGGTAGAAGGACTCACCAATTTGTGACATGTGTGGAACATGCATGTCGGTACACCATATTTTGATTGAGTGTGTTTTATTTTCTGACCTGAGGGTTGTCCTGTGTTCTCTACACAACCTGCCTGCTATTTTAAATGACTATAAGACGAGTATGACAAACCACAGAGATCTGGTCCCAGTTTAAATTTTCTAGACCGGCTATTTTATAATGCATTTTATTGACAGTTATTTTGCATTTTTTTAAATCCATGTTTTGTGTTATTGTTTTTATGACATTCCTTAGAGTTGTATTTTATTTTAAATTGTGTCTGTTGTGTTAGTGTATTGTTCCTGTGTTGCTGTAGAGTCTGTCATTGTAGAGCCTGTTGTTGTTTCAATTTACATTAACCACATTCCTCACAATTTATTTTATGCGTAGGCACTAGTGTCCAAGCAGTTCCATGTCTTAAAGTCATAATAATAATAATCATAGAAACAACAGAATATCCATTACTTATCTGTCAGAAAATACTGTTTTCCTATAAAAAATTGTAGAAGCCTCAAGCAAGTTATTTGATTTATTATGCATTTTCTAGAGGTCCTGTTGATTATTAGTAAATATCTCTCATCAAATTTCAACAATTTTCACTTTTTAGTGGTGCCTGCTTTTTTCCACAGCTTTGTCAAATCTAATACAACACTGTATTTTTCTTACACTAACTTAACAATGTTTAATCAGAGGTTACACCAGCTGAAAATCTGTGGAGGAAGGATATGTGTTTCAACATGTTTGTGATTTGTCTAATTTTGCTTCTGTATGTTTATCATGTTTTGTGTGTTTGTCTATTGTGGTTTTTTTTTGAGGCAGAGATGAGGAACAAGCTGAGCATTTGCCAGAATGGGCGTGAAGTATAACCATAAGGCCATATTCAGGTTGGCCAGTGCACCAAATTTTGTCATGATTCCTGAGCGGACATGAATTGGTCCTAGCTACTTTATTGATCTAGGGACCATGTACTTAATGCACTTGCTATTGTAGCAGGCTGAATGGAGGTAATAATATTAAACAGAGGGAAATGTGATATGAATTTTGTGTATTGGAGTACAGGCTGAGAGTGCAATTAATGACAATCGTCTTTCTGACTGAGTGTTAAATTGTCTCTCTGAAATGCTTCATTTTTTCATAGTAGATCCTGCTTTTATTTTAATGACAGCTTAGTTGCTTCTTTTGCTTAAAGTGCAGCACTTAACTGCCATAACACTTACTAACATGTGAAATTTGTTTGCCCATCATTGACTGATTTATTTGAAATCTGTATTTTCACAATTATTACAAGCAAATTTTTATTTACATTTCGGAATTTGAGATACAATATGACTTTTTCAAAATCGTATTTAGCACCAAATCAAAGGCAGGAATGCTGCTTCAGTTCCATCTATAATTCAAACGAGATTGCAACATAGGCAAGAAATGTAGTAAGATTGGATGACCAAGTGCAGATCTGGTCTGATGTATGTGGAAGAAACTGTACCATTATTCTCATGTCATTAAATTGTAGAGTGATGAACATACTAGATGTTTTAGTCTGCGAGAAATCTACCAGACTATGTCAGATTTAACCACAAAGAACTTGGTACATGAAGGCTTAGATGAACTTGAAGTTGAAGATGATAGTGATGCTCTTGGTATGTATGGATCCTTTATTGTATGATTATATGATAGCGGAACAAACACTGGTAGCAGTTACTTCTGTAAAATATCTGGGAGTATGCGTACGGAACGATTTGAAGTGGAATGATCATATAAAATTAATTGTTGGTAAGGCGGGTACCAGGTTGAGATTCATTGGGAGAGTGCTTAGAAAATGTAGTCCATCAACAAAGGAGGTGGCTTACAAAACACTTGTTCGACCTATACTTGAGTATTGCTCATCAGTGTGGGATCCGTACCAGGTCGGGTTGACGGAGGAGATAGAGAAGATCCAAAGAAGAGCGGCGCGTTTCGTCACCGGGTTATTTGGTAACCGTGATAGCGTTACGGAGATGTTTAATAAACTCAAGTGGCAGACTCTGCAAGAGAGGCGCTCTGCATCGCGGTGTAGCTTGCTCGCCAGGTTTCGAGAGGGTGCGTTTCTGGATGAGGTATCGAATATATTGCTTCCCCCTACTTATACCTCCCGAGGAGATCACGAATGTAAAATTAGAGAGATTAGAGCGCGCACGGAGGCTTTCAGACAGTCGTTCTTCCCGCGAACCATACGCGACTGGAACAGGAAAGGGAGGTAATGACAGTGGCACGTAAAGTGCCCTCCGCCACACACCGTTGGGTGGCTTGCGGAGTATCAGTGTAGATGTAGATGTAGATGTAGGTTATAGTAATGGATTTTTGTTGAAATATTTCAGTTGATGCCATTCTTGTAATGTAAATAAATAAAACTAATATACCACTAAGAAATGCTAAAAATAGAATGTATAAGGGTCGTTCAAAAAGAAACAAGCCAGAGGCATAACTACAGAAAGCAGTGCCTGTCAGTTAGAAGTATTGACCCTGGCTGTTGAGACAATTGTCCCACTGTGACACAAGGCGACGAATGGGTGTCTCATAAAATTCCTGAAACTGTGATGTTAATCAGTTATGCATGTACAACTGGACGTTATTGTCCGAGGTGAATTGTTTCCCATTCAGAGAGTGAATAGCCCAGTTCCTGGACAACCTCAGAGATGGGGTGTCCCATGTGCTTGGCAATGAATATGACCTAATTGAGGTCAAATGTGTTGATATCATGTTTCTTATTTGTCCTGTGCCTGACTGTCATATTGGTAGCCATAATAAAGTTTGATGACATCTTAGTCATGTAACACACCTGATTATATCAGCTACCATGGTGATAGGAATGCTCTCTTTCCAACATATCAGCCATCTCTGATCCAGCTGCCTGTGAATGTATTTCAGCCTTTTATGTAGCTGTAACATAGTGGTACATGGTTCTACATTTACACTTTGTTTCACAGCTCCTCACTATTTGAACTGTAGGTGACACTGACCTTTGTGGTCACACAAGAAAAAGTGCTTCTGGGCCCATGTGTTTGCCAGTTCACTGCAGTCTTAATAGCTTACTGCTTTTAATCTTCCAGATGTGCCCTCTAGGTTTGGATTCATTCGGATCATTCTTTCTGGGGCTTCATTTTTCAAAATCATTAGTCTTCTTGGCTTCATTTTACCAATACATCCATTGGCCTAATGTTTTAGTGCTGTTCTGTAACTGCATTCATTTAGATATGTTTATATTATGGAGTGAAATGATTCAGAAAGATGTTATTATTATTGCCATTATAGTCCAGTCTTGCACTGTTTTCTGCCTGGTGGAAGAAGTAGGTACCTAACGTGCACTAACCTTCCAAAAGGCAAATATATGATAATGCTCATGTTGATTTTTTCCACACAAATAGCCATCTCTGTTTTACGGTTTCACTGTTTTCTTATAGCATTCATTCTGCACACAGAATTGTCACACGAATGATTTCTATGAACTTGAAACCATTGAGTCAGGGACTGTTACTCATGCATTTATATCATTTACAGCAGTCTCTGTGCATGAGTATGTCAACACAATACTGTGCTTGAAGCCTTGTATGAATGTAAATTTCACACAAAAAAACAAAAAACAAAACAAAACAAAAAACAACTCATCAATGTACACAATACTGCTGTCTGTCATTTTGATTAAATATGAAAGCAACATTAGAATTTAATGACTCATTGACACTGAGACTATTAGCATAAAAGCACCAGCTTAGTTGCTGATTGGTGATAATCACTATCATGGTCACCCCAAGCGATTTAGGGAGTCCATAGGAGACTTAAATAAGAACAACCAGATGGGAATTTAAGATTGAGAGTCCAATGTGTTAACAAATGTGATACCTCCATTTGTCATTAGTGCCAGGAAACAATTACTGTGAAGTTAAGGCACCCATAACACCTCTTTTCATGGCAATGAGAGAGTGGCGTGAATGCAAAGCTATGGAATGCCTGGAATTATTGCAACTAAATTTTATACATGGTATGAGTTAATATGTGGTAAAAAAGTCATTTATAGTCTGTACATGTACATCCAGTGTGATTATGCTATTTTAACCTCATAATGTGCTGCCATACTAATGAGGCTAGTTGTACAATTTTAATTGAACCTATGACATCTGTACTCAGAAGTGCAAGGCTATAGACATGATTCATATAAAGCACATGCAAGAGACCAGTATGGCAACATTTTGCATAGCATATTTTGATGATCATACAGTCAACAAATGTATTTAGGTACTTGAAAATTGCCTATGGCTAAAATTGTTCAACATTTCAAAAACTAAACAAAATACTGGCAGTTGCAGACAGAATGAAATAATAAAATAAGGGTTAGGACATCCTTTATAATTGTAAACAAACTATAAGGGCATGCTGAAAAGTAATGCCTTAGAATGTTTTATTCTGTTCCCAATATCATTTGAGATATTACATGTAATGCATATTACTTGTTCGACTTTCCCATTTTGCTGGCACAAGTTGCAACCCTCTCCATTAGAGGGCTAGCATGTAACATGGCAATGGTGCATGAAAAACAGCATGCTGTAATTGAGTTCCTGGCTGCAGAAAATGTGTCTCCAATTGAAATCCATAAAAGAGTGAAAGTTTTGTACAGTGATGATTGTATCAAAAGCAGTAATGTGCGACATTGAGTTGATCATGCTCATAATGAAGGAAATGGTGGTTCTAATCCCAGTGCGTGTGGCAGAAGGCAGAACTCAGTGTGGATGAATGCATGAAACTCATAGGAATAGGGTTGATGAACTCCTCAGAGAAAATCGTTGGATAACACAGACAGCTCTCAGGTAAGTGTGGCATATCATAAGAGTGTATATAGACCATTACTACAGAACTAAGGTACAGAAAACTGTGTGCATGGTGGGTGCCTCTAATGCTCACTCCTGACATGAAATGAAGGAGACTAGGCATATATCAACAATTTATTTTGTGTTTTGAGCATGAGGTTGCTGGGTTCCTGAACAGCATTGTGACAGTTGATGACTGGGTTCACCATTTTGACCCCCAAAACAATAGAACATTGATGGAGTTCTGCCACAAAGGATATCTTAACACCAAAAAGAGTTCAAAATTATGCCCTCTACATATGCATCTACATACACTTCTATACACGTATTCCACAAGCCACTGTACAGTGCGTGGCAGAGGATATCCTGTACTGCTACTGGTCGTTTCCTGTCCTGTTCCATTTGCAAATGGAACAAGGGAAAAAAGACTAGCTATGTGCCTGTGTACAAGTCCTAATTTATCCTGTCTCTTATCTTCATGGTCCTTATACAAAATTTACATTGACGGCAGTAGAATTTTTCTGCAGTCAGCTTGAAATGCCGGTTCTCTAAATTTTCTAAATAGTTTTCCTCGAAAGCAATGTTGCCTTCCCTCAAGAGACTCTCATTTGAGTTCCCAAAACATCCCCATAACACTTGTGTGTTGTTCGGATCTACTGGTAACAGATCTGGCAGCCTGCCTCAGAATTGCTTCAGTGTCTTCTTTCAGCCAAACTTCATTGGCGCTCTGCATTGAGCAACACAAACGCATTACCACCTGCCACTTATCCTGCTGTGATGCAGATCCACCACATCGGGTATACTAAGAAGGACCTCAGCAAGAGAGCCGATGGGTGAAACAAGCAACACCTGAGGTGTCCCGTATGATGTGCCAGATTCTCCACCACCACTACACCCAAGGCAGCAACCTCAAGATGACTGACCATAGCCAAAAGCACATTCAGCTCTTCTTCATCTCTACATCTACATCTACATCTACATCCATACTCCGCAAGCCACCTGATGGCGTGTGGCGGAGGGTACCCTGAGTACCTCTATCGGTTCTCCTTTCTATTCCAGTCTCGTATTGTTCATGGAAAGAAGGATTGTCGGTATGCTTCTGTGTGGGCTCTAATCTCTCTGATTTTATCCTCATGGTCTCTTCGCGAGATATACGTAGGAGGGAGCAATATACTGCTTGACTCTTCGGTGAAGGTATGTTCTCGAAACTTTAACAAAAGCCCGTACCGAGCTACTGAGCGTCTCTCCTGCAGAGTCTTCCACTGGAGTTTATGTATCATCTCCGTAACTCTTTCACGATTACTAAATGATCCTGTAATGAAGCGCACTGCTCTCCGTTGGATCTTCTCTATCTTTTCTATCAACCCTATCTGGAACGAATCCCACACTGCTGAGCAGTATTCAAGCAGTGGGCGAACAAGCGTACTGTAACCTACTTCCTTTGTTTTCGGATTGCATTTCCTTAGGATTCTTTCAATGAATCTCAGTCTGGCACCTGCTTTACCGACGATCAACTTTATATGATCATCCTATTTTAAATCACTCCTAATGCGTACTCCCAGATAATTTATGGAATTAACTGCTTCCAGTTGCTGACCTGCTATTTTGTAGCTAAATGATAAGGGATCTATCTTTCTATGTATTCGCAGCACATTACACTTGTCTACATTGAGATTCAATTGCCATTCCCTGCACCGTGCGTCAATTTGCTGCAGATCCTCCTGCATTTCAGTACAATTTTCCATTGTTACAATCTCTCGATACACCACAGCATCATCTGCAAAAAGCCTCAGTGAACTTCCGATGTCATCCACAAGGTCATTTATTTTTATTGTGAATAGCAACGGTCCTTCGGCACTCCCCTGCGGCACACCTGAAATCACTCTTACTTCGGAAGACTTCTCTACATTGAGAATGGCATGCTGCGTTCTGTTATCTAGGGACTCTTCAATCCAATCACACAATTGGTCTGATAGTCCATATGCTCTTACTTTGTTCATTAAATGACTGTGGGGAACTGTATCGAACGCCTTGCGGAAGTCAAGAAACACGGCATCTACCTGTGAATCCATGTCTATGGCCCTCTGAGTCTTGTGGACGAATAGCGCAAGCTGGGTTTCAAACGACCGTCTTTTTCTAAACCCATGCTGATTCCTACAGAGTAGATTTCTAGTCTCCAGAAAAGTCATTATACTCGAACATAATACATGTTCCAAAATTCTACAACTGATCGACATTAGAGATATAGGTCTATAGTTCTGCACATCTGTTCGACGTCCCTTCTTGAAAACGGGGATGACCTGTGCCCTTTTCCAATCCTTCGGAATGCTATGCTCTTCTAGAGACCTACGGTACACTGCTGCAAGAAGGGGGGCAAGTTCCTTCGCGTACTCTGTGTAAAATTGAAATGGTATCTTATCAGGTCCAGCTGCCTTTTCTCTTTTGAGCGATTTTAATTGTTTTTCTATCCATCTGTCGTCTATTTCGATATCTACCATTTTGTCATCTGTGCAACAATCTAGAGAAGGAACTACAGTGCAGTCTTCCTCTGTGAAACAGCTTTGGAAAAAGACGTTTAGTATTTTGGCCTTTAGTCTGTCATCCTCTGTTTCAGTACCATTTTGGTCACAGAGTGTCTGGACATTTTGTTTTGATCCACCTACCGCTTTGACATAAGACCAAAATTTCTTAGGATTTTCTGCCAAGTCAGTACATAGAACTTTACTTTCGAATTCATTGAACACCTCTCGCATAGCCCTCCTCACACTACAATTCGCTTCGCGTAATTTTTGTTTGTCTGCAAGGCTTTGGCTATGTTTATGTTTGCTGTGAAGTTCCCTTTGCTTCCGTAGCAGTTTTCTAACTTGGTTGTTGTACCACGGTGGCTCTTTTCCATCTCTTACGATCTTGCTTGGCACATACTCATTTAACGCATATCGTACGATGGTTTTGAACTTTTTCCACTGATCCTCAACACTATCTGTACTTGAGACAAAACTTTTGTGTTGAGCCGTCAGGTACTCTGAAATCTGCTTTTTGTCACTTTTGCTAAACAGAAAAACCTTCCTACCTTTTTTGATATTTCTATTTATGGCTGAAATCATCGATGCAGTAACCGATTTATGATCGCTGATTCCCTGTTCTTCGTTAACTGTTTCAAATAGTTCGGGTGTGTTTGTCACCAGAAGGTCTAATATGTTATCACCACGAGTCGGTTCTCTGTTTAACTGCTCAAGGTAGTTTTCAGATAAAGCACTTAAAAAAATTTCACTGGATTCTTTGTCCCTGCCACCTGTTGTGAACGTTTGAGTCTCCCAGTCTATATCCGGCAAATTAAAATCTGCACCCAGAACTATAACATGGTGGGGAAATCTACTCGAAATATTTTCCAAATTATCCTTCAAGTGCTCAGCCACAACAGCTGCTGAGCCAGGGGGCCTATAGTGACATCCAATTACCATGTCTGAGCGTGCTTTAACCGTGACCTTCACCCAAATTATTTCACATTTCAGATCTCCGTCAATTTCCTTCGATACTATTGCACTTCTTATCGCTATAAACACGCCTCCCCCTTCACTGTCCTGCCTGTCTCTGCTCTTCACGAGCTGTTGCCAGCTCCTTCTGGGTCCTCGCACAGCGTGCACACATCCTACCCATCCTAGTATTACTAACAAGAACTGACTGTAAAAACACCTACAGGAACCTAGATATGCAGCTTTCTACCCTCTTGACATGTCACCTTATGATCTGTGTAGTTAGCTGTTCAAAAGAAATGACAACTGTGCTAGTGACTGTTTAACTCTATACATCACAGTTACAAGAACGTGAGATTACACCTCTTAAATAGAGAAATATGCATGAAATTCAAGAAATACACTATTAACAAAACACAGTAAAAGCTAAATATGTAACATGCCACTCTGTAGGTGTGAACCAAGCAACATTAGGGCCTTTCATCAGTGGGCAAATCATCCTCACACTGTCCTGGGATGTTCATGGTGTGGTGCATTTGGAATTGATGCCCAAAGGCACCACATAAACTGTGCATGGCACTGCAAGACCCTCAGAAAACTGAAAGCATGAATTTGAAGTGTTCACCCACACATGGAACACCCTGTACTTCAGCATGACTGTGCCAGAATACATGCGATCACTCTGACATCTGCAACTATTCGATGCCTTGGGTTCACTGTCACCAGTCATCCTCCATACAGTCCCAACTTGGCCCCAATCGATTTTCATCTGTTTTCAAAACTTAAAGAATATGTTCGATGGCATCACTTTGATAATGATGAAGTAGTGCAAGCAGAGGTGAGGTTGTGACTCTGCCAACAAAGTCAGACATTCTACAGTGATGGTGTCAACAAACTGACGTCTTGTTGAGAGAAATGTGTTTGTCACAAGGATGACTATGTTGAGAAATAAATATGTAGACTTGAAGAATAAAGATGTAGAATGCTAAGAAAGTTTGTTTTATTTTAAAATCTGAAGAGTTTTCAGATAAAAAATTTTGAAGCATTACTTTGCAGCATGCCTTCGTGTATTAGTGCTGAATCCAAAGTTTACAGGGTTACTGGGCTGATTGGTGTAAGTTCCAATAACATTTAACCACTAGGGGTATGAATTGCAGTAGGATGGGTTGATATGTAAAGTATAACTTTTGAATATGTGCAAAAACGTATCTAAAATATTTACAGGTGTAACTTAGTTCCAGAAAAACCGAAGTTTACAGGGTTACTGGTTGATTGGTGTAAGTTCCAATAACATTTAACCACTAGGGGTATCGGTTGCAGTAGGATGGGGTGGCATATAAAGTGTAACTTTTGAATATGTGGAACCATGTATGTCAAATATTTACAGGTATAACTTAGTTCTGTAAGAAAAGTGTTGTGGCCTAGAACACACTTATCAGCACTCTTAGGAATGGGGAGAGGGTAGGTGAAGAAAAGGGGTAGGCATAACTCTGGAAAGTATGCAGAAATTTCAGTGGAACTTACTACAAATATGGTTTACTTTCTAGGAAAAAATAATATGTGAGTAAGATACTCCTAGTACCCCTATTTGTGGAGGTAGAGGAGGCGGTGGGCTGAAATGGTGATTCCCATTGTTAGTACCCGCACTTGCAGTCATGTAGTGTTTACTATAGTGGGCCTGATGCTGGGAAGCATATTGTGTAATGTCTCTCCTGTCCTGTCAGACTGCATGAAGTAAGCAAATAACTAACAAAATTTTAGAGCTAGGAACAGATAACATGAAGCAAAATGCATTCATTATAGTGCATTTACATTAAAACAAACAACTACATTGTTAATGTGTATTTTCCTGGAAGATGGAAATTAAATGATTGCAGAGTAGATCACTTGAGGTGCTTGTATGGTTAAGTGATAAATTGTACTTTAACTATTCTCTGTCAGACTCTAAATGCATTTGTGTGATAAAATTTCTTCCATTTTTGTACCATTGGTCCAAAACAGCATGTTATCCACAAATGATGGAATCAGTTACTGCATTTTCAAACTACTTAGTTACTCCTAGTTTATCAACAATTCTGGTCTGTTTGTGCTTTATGTTATATTTCACCGTGTCAACCATTAAGTTCAGTAGTTATTATGTGACATATATTTTTTCATACTGTGACTGTAGTTTGTGTCCAGTATAGTTTATGGTAGGCTGGGTTTTAGTTGCACCCCACAGCATATAGTGTCATAATATTTGCTTATATTAAAAGCAAGTGTAGAAGCACAAGGAATTTAGAGCATATTTGCTCCAGTCCTTGGCTCAGGAAAGTTGTGTGGGTGGGCAGAAATTGAGTAAAAACTTTTGATGTGATGATTTTATGGCTGCCATATTCATGATGGGTATCCTGTTATCTGCTCACATTAAAAGTAGTTGTAAGAGAATGAAGAATGTAGTACATATTTACAACTAGTCTTGGGTCCAGAGAGTCATGGTGTTTGACAGATATTGAGAAAGGAACATTGTACAATGATGGTTTTCCAACTGTCTTGTCAAAGGATTTATGGGAGAAATTTGTGGCTCTTACTATAAGCAGATATCACATAACAAGACAAGCTTCACACAAGGAAGCAGAACTCTGGGCACCTAGAGCAATGTCACCCAAACTTGATCTGTGTATGACCTATTATCTGGAAAGAATTACTATTGACATATGAAACCCCTAGTACTCGAACTGTGTTGGTGTTGAACCCACAGTTTTCAGGGTTGCTCTGGTTATTGGTGATGGTCCTGATGACATTTAACCTGTTGGAGTGAGGGGGGTGGGGGGTGGTGGGGGGTGAAAATAGGAAGGGGTGATTTGTAAAGCATAGCTCTGGAATGCTTAAAACAGTTTCAGTCAAATTTGTTAGACATGTAACTTTCTATTTGAAAACAAAACTACTGTGGGATTGGAATGGGCATAACATTCATAGTGTAATGTGCTGCGAATACATAGAAAGATAGATCCCTTATCATTTAGCTACAAAATAGCAGGTCAGCAACTGGAAGCAGTTAATTCCATAAATTATCTGGGAGTACGCATTAGGAGTGATTTAAAATGGAATGATCATATAAAGTTGATCGTCGGTAAAGCAGATACCAGACAGATTCATTGGAAGAATCCTAAGGAAATGCAATCCGAAAACAAAGGAAGTAGGTTACAGTATGCTTGTTCGCCCACTGCTTGAATACTGCTCAGCAGTGTGGGATCCGTACAAGATAGGGTTGATAGAAGAGATAGAGAAGATCCAACGGAGAGCAGCGCACTTCGTTACAGGACCATTTAATAATCGCGAAAGCATTACGGAGATGATACATAAACTCCAGTGGAAGACTCTGCAGGAGAGATGCTTAGTAGTTCGGTATGGGCTTTTGTTAAAGTTTCGAGAACATACCTTCACCGAAGAGTCAAGCAGTATATTGCTCCCTCCTACGTATATCTCGCGAAGAGACCATGAGGGTAAAATCAGAGAGATTAGAGCCCACACAGAAGCATACCGACAATCCTTCTTTCCATGAACAATATGAGACTGGAATAGAAAGGAGAACCGATAGAGGTACTCAGGGTACCCTCCGCCACACACCATCAGGTGGCTTGCGGAATATGGATGTAGATGTGGATGTAGATGTAGGTAGGGACTGGGCTGGAGCTAAAGAGGGAAAGGTGTGACATGTAGGCTTAGTTTTGGGACATGTGGATAAATTTCAAACAATATTAGCACACATATACCTTACTGTCTATGAAAAATTACTATAGAGGTAAGGCATCACAAGTGCTGTTAGGAATGGGGGTGATGATGGGAAACATACTTAAACAAATTACTTAAAAAATGAATAAGTTGTAATACAAAGAATAGCTACTTGAAAAAGCAACATTATGCAGTGTTTAGCACAGTGAGTGGGGTGCTCTACATTACTAACATGCGAACACACTGCATGCTCCCAGAAGTGCAGACAGTATACTGTCAAGTGTTCAGAATAGGTGCTATCTCTCAAAAGTAAAATGAAAGTATGACAGAAACACACAGATTTTGCGACTAAAATTTGTGGTATAAAGTGTGCCAGGTAGCTACCCTATATTGATATCAAACACTGATGCACAGCCGTGCGGTTCAAGTCGCTGCAGTCTGGAACCGCAAGACCGCTACGGTCGCAGGTTCGAATCCTGCCTCGGGCATGGATGTTTGTGATGTCCTTAGGTTAGTTAGGTTTAACTAGTTCTAAGTTCTAGGGGACTAATGACCTCAGCAGTTGAGTCCCATAGTGCTCAGAGCCAACTGATGCACAGCAGCCAGCAGCTTGAATAAACTGAATGATGATTATTTTTGATATGATAATGTTGACTGGAGCTGCATAATATGCACATTTATTTACTGCTTTGCTGAACTAGTATTGGGCATTCCATCAGTCTTCTGTTGTATGCTAACAGAGGGAAAAAAAACAGAAAACAATTATAAATTGATATTATATAAAACTGATTCCAAATCAGAACCTTTAAGTGCTTAAACAAAAAAGATATTGTATATAGATATTGTATATGCAGAAGCTATTTCCAACTTGATGCCTGCTTAAAAGAAAGAAAGAAAGGAAAAAAATGCTGCAGTAATGTTTCATTTAAGAAAGAAAGCCTTTTAAATCACATTGCCCACACTATACAGATTTTCATTGGGAAGGAGCCTTAGAAATAAACATTTTATTTAGTAGTAATTAAGAGTCTGTAATTAAGATTTCATGTTTTACCAGTGCTGTTAATGCAAATGTCCTCTCAGGTGTAAATTCCCTGTGACTTCTTGGCACAATGATTAGCCAACATAATGCCCACCCTTGTGCGGATTACCACTTCCCTTTTTTTTCTGCAGTTCTGTAGTCAGGGAACTGTAGACCATCTGTTTTTGTGTACTCCCAGACTATCAAAGGTGTCCCAGGAACACCTAGGAATGGATGAGAGGGGGTACTCAGCACATAAAGGGGAAAGCAGCTTCATGGGCAATTCATTATATTTGGGAACACCCAATGATGATGATGATGATAAGTTACATTGTCAAATTATTGTGTGAAGAAGATATGAGAAACTGACAGCATACCCAGGAAGACACCATGCAGGCTGTTTTTGTTTGAGACTGTTAAGTCATGCAATGATCATAAATTGTTGTATAATTGATAGCACTGCCCAATGTGCAATTAGGAAACTGTACAGTGTCAAAGATTTATTTGTGTTCATCTAATTAAAATTGTATTCTAATATTAGATGCTGGAACTGATTCATGATCTAATCCATTATATTTTAATATCAGGTACTGAAAATGTGGCCCAGTCTAAAGTCAAAAAATTCTCCATGGATGAACAAACTTCTGACTCGACACCACTGCAGCAGCACCAAGTTCAGGCAAAATGGAGAAACTTGGCTGCATATTGGTTACTTGGATTGTGCAACAATTATGGATATGTCGTCATGCTGAGTGCAGCCCATGATATTCTGAAAACGTTTGATACTAATAGCACTGTAAGTAACCACAGTTGGCTCGCATAAGTCCTAACAATCTGTCTCTTTCCTTTTTCTGTCTGTTTATTTGTACTGATTTTTTTCTGATGCTGCACTCTCAGGCCAGAAAAAAAGCAAGATACACTACATTTTAACTGGTGCATTGTGTATAAAAGTTATAACAAAATTATTTCTGTGGTGGAAACTTCTGGGTATAAACAATAAACAAAAAAGTAGAAAGGAAACTTTTTACTGGCACTTAGTTACTGAATGGTACATAGAGATGCATAATAGCTTAGGAAATTTAAATAGCACTTGAGCTATCAGTCTTTTTGCATTTTAAGTGTTTCTACACACACAGTTCTTGTGACACAGCTTATTTATGAGTAGTTGCCATACTGTTGAGGGTGGGGTGAGAGAAATGGAAAGTGGCAAATAGAAACATTATATATTGCAGTGGATGAGTATAAGTCCACTGAGGCCAGCAGGACAGTAGTCAGCACTATTGCATCTGAAACAGATTTCATAGAAGAACTACCAGGCCTATTTGGAAAGTAATGTCCGATCAGTCACAAAATGAAAACTGCTGTGAAAATCAATTTATTTATTTATTTATTTATTTATTTGCAACAATTAGCTACACCTTCCAGCTACTTCTCTACATAGTCACCACTCTGATTTAGACATTTGTTGTAGTGCTGTACCAACTTTCCAATACCCTTGTCATAGAAGGAAGCTGCCTGTGCTTCCTGCCAATTCTCGATGCTGGTCTGCAGCTCATTGTCTGTGCCACAACATTGTCTTCATCGCTAGCAGTTCATGTGAGCAGAGTCGAAACTCAGGGAGAGTCAATTATGAGCACTATTGTGGGTGATCAAACACTTCCCATCAAAAATGCTGCAGGAGCATCTTTATTTCCCCTTCAGAGTGTGGCCAAGAATTGTCATGCAGAAGGAAACGTGTGACATTTATGTTATGTGGGCTGCATGACATCAGGTGAAAGCACAAACCAGGCCCTCATACTTGGCAGGAGAAACTATTCTTCTAAGCATCTTTACGTGCTCACTGTGCATTCAGAACTGAAAAGAGTGACATGGCACAATCAGTGGGCATACTAGAGACACTACCCAACACATCTGTGCAAAGCTTCATCGGGTTTCCACTGTGGTTTCCATTTCACACTCCATCCGACCTTACTTTCTGAATAGCCATCGTATAAGAGTACAATTTATTGCACTTTAGTTACTTGACTGGTAAATTATATACCTTGGTCTTTTTAACCCATCTTATCACTCTGAAGTCCTTAATAATTCAACCAATGTAGTCAGGGGAGAGTCTTCTGTCTAGAGAGAAGGCTCAGTCTTAGGTCTGCAATTGTTCCTCACATATATAAATGATCTTCTGCCTATTGTACAAGAAACAGAATTCGATGACACTAGTATTGTAATAAATCCAAGCTTACATACAGCAACATAAGAAATGACAAACAATTTTATTAAAAGTATCATTGACTGGTTTTATGCAAGTAGCTTCACTCTCAATTTTTTATATAAATCATTATGTTCATCTAGAGATACTATGCCAATGATAAGTGTAATGCATGGTGAGGGAATAATAAATAGATTGAAAACTTCAAAAAATTTTTAAACTGGAAAAAGCACATTTGTATCTCCTAAAACAACTTAGTTTGGCCACATTTGTACTTGGAATCATTGCAGATCTTGCAGAGACACAGATCAGTAAGTTGACATATTTGCATTCAATAATGCCACATGGAATGATGTTCTGGGGTAACTCATATATAAGAAAGAAAGTCTTTATTGCTCAAAAATGTGCTGTAAGAATAATATACGGTGCGTGTTGTAGACATCATTTTAAGGAGTTAGGCATTTTGACTACTGCTTCCCAGTATAGTTATTCCCTCATGAATTTTATTGCAAATAATCCACTGCATATGAAGAGGAATAATGATGTACATAGTTATGATACCACAAGAAAAAATGGTGTTCATTATTCGACAAGAAGGATGCCTTTGGCACAAAAAGGAGTGCACATGCTGCAACCAAAATCTTTGATCAGTTACACAAGGATATAACATGTCTGGAAAGTTCTGGTTGACTGGGGCAGGGGCACAGCATCATTGATAGGTATGCAAACAAAAGGTACAGAATTTTGCTAGCTTTCAGAATGTACTTCCTTTATCAAGCTTGTAGGAAAAACATGAACACAAACACACATACTCACTCACATGCACACGCCTGTGTGTGTGTGTATGCGTGTGTGTGTTGGTACACACACATGCTCATGTTTTACCTGTTGTTGTTGTTGTTGTGGTCTTCAGTCCTGAGACTGGTTTGATGCAGCTCTCCATGCTACTCTATCCTGTGCAAGCTTTTTCATCTCCCAGTACCTATTGCAACCTACATCCTTCTGAATCTGCTTAGTGTATTCATCTCTTGGTCTCCCTCTACGATTTTTACCTACAAACTTGAAAAAGGAAGTACATTCCGAAAGCTAGCCAAGCTCTGTACCTTTTTTTTTTTTAAAAAAAAAAATCCTGTCAATGATGCAGAGCTTCTGCCTTTCAGTGAGTCATCTCCTTTATTCCTGAATAATTTGATATATAATGTCTGAGAGATAGCAAAATGAAATTTGAGAACAAACTGAAAAAGTTTCTCTTTGACAATTCCTTCTATTCTGTAGAAGAATTTCTGTTATTGCAATGTATAAAGAAGGGTTGGTAGCAATTATTAACTCATATCTGAATATAAAAAAAAAACACATTGTAAATGATCAACCCTTAGCCATATTTATAAACTAATTAATTATTTGAATGTAAAATGACTCATTCCTCATTATTACGATTTATCATGTAAATACTAGTAGAGCTCCAGTCTCAGAGCAGAGTGGAGCTCAGCAGCAGTAGCAGCACAAACAGCAGCTTATTGTTTATACACAGATTTTATCATCGGATGATTTTATAGATTCCCTGCCTCAGGAGCAGTAGTGGTGGAAAATTTGAGAGGAAACTTTGAGGATATTCCACGTAAATTTCGTGGTCATGTTGTAGTATTAGGTGGAGAATTCAACTTGCCAGCTGTAGATGGGGAGACTCAAGTAATCAGGTTGGGTAGTGGGGACAGGGAATCATATGAAATAGTTGTAAATGGCTTATGCAGAAACTGCCTTTAGCATTTAATCAGGTAACATCTTTGATATGCTGGTGACAAACAGACCCGAATTTTTTGTCTCAGTTAGAGTAGAACAGGAAATCAGTGATCATACAACCATTACAGCACAACTGAATATGACTGTAAATAGGAATACAAAGGTAGGCAGCAAGAGTGACAAGAAACAGATTTCAGATTACCTGAGTGGTTAGCATGAAAATTTCATCTCCATTACCAACAATATTGAGTATCAATGGGCAAAGTTCAAGAGAATTGTACAATATGCTTCAGACAGTTGTGTGCCCAGCAAAGTTGTGAGGGAGGAAACAGACCAGCTGTGGCTCAAGGCCCATTTTAGGAAGCTGCTACAAAAGAAAAGCAAGCTTCACTCCAAATTTAAACATAGCCAAACCTTAACAAGCAAACAAAAATTAAATGAAGACAAAATTAGCCTAAAGATAGCCATTCGTTAAGCATTCAGTGAATTTGAAAGTAAAATTCTATCTGCCAACTTGACAGAAAAACCTACAAAGTTTTGGTCATATGTTAAAGATGTAAAGAACAAATGGAAAAAATTCAGAGGTATCGTAAAGTATGTCCTGAATAAGATTTTAAGGGATCGGAAAGATCCACCCTGGTTTAATAGCCATGTTAGAAAAGCACTACTTAAACAAAGAGCACTTCATCACAGATTCAGGAGAAAGAAAAGCTAGCTGACAAACAAAAGCTGAATGAAACAAAAATGAGTGTAAGGAGAGCAGTGAGAGAAGCATTCAATGATTTTGAAAGTAGGATGTTGTCAACTGACTTGAGAAAAATCCTAAGAGATTTTGGTCATACATAAAATCAGTAAGTGGGTCAAAATCATTTATTCATTCTCTCAGCGTCCACACCAGCATCAAAATGGAAGAAAACAGAGAGGAGGCCAAAATACTGAATTCGGTTGTCCGAAGTTGTTTCACCGCGGAAAATTGTAACGCTGCCCCTCCTTTCAGTTGTCGTGTGAACATCGAAATGGCAGACATTGAGATAACCAATTGCAGAATTGAAAAGCAGCTACAATTGCTTAGTAGTGGAAAGGCTTCAGGACCAGATGAGATACCTATAAGATTCTATAAAGATTATGCAAAAGAACTTGCTCCCCTTCTAGCAGGAATTTGTCATAGATCACTTGATCAACAAAAGGTACCAAATGACTGAAAAAGGTGCAGGTCATTCCCACTTTTAAGAAAGGCTGTAAGACCAATCCACACAATTATAGACCTATATCGTTCACATCAATCTGTTGTAGAATTATGGAACATGTTTTATGCTCAAGAATTATGACTTTCTTGGGAAATGAACGTCTCCTCTGTCAAAATCAACATGGATTCTGCAAACAGAGATCCTGTGAAACTCAGCTTGCTCTGTTTCTCAGTGAGATCCACAGTGCATAGACAACTGCCCTCAGGTTGATGCCATGTTCCTTGGTTTCAGTAAGGCATTTGACACCGTCCCGCATTGCTGTTTAATCAAAAAAATATTAGCTTATGGAGTATCGGAGCAGACCTGTGATTGGATTCAAGACTTCCTTGTAGATAGAACTCAACACATTTCTCTTAACAGAACTAAATTGACAAAGGCAAAGGTAACATCCAGAGTACCACAGGGAAGTGTGATAGGACCATTGCTGTTTACGATATATGTAAATGATCTAATAGAAAGCGTCGGATGCTCTTTAAGGCTATTCGCAGATGACACAATTGTTTATACCAAAATAGCAATGCCAGAAGATAGTAAGAATTTGCAATACATCCTGCAGAGAATTGATGAATGGTGCAGCCTCTGGCAGTTGGCCCTGAATGTAAATAAATGTAACATATTGTGGATACATAGGAAAAGAAATCTGCTTCTGTATAACCACATTATTGATGACAAACAGCGGGAGACAGTGTCTGCTGTAAAATATCTAGGCATAACTATCCAGAGTGATCTTAAGTGGAATGACCATACAAAACAGATAGTGGGAAAAGCAGATACGAGACTCAGATTCATCGGAAGAATCTTATGGAAATGTAACTCATCCACGAAAGAAGTGGCTTATAAGGCGCTTATTTGCCCAATTCTTGAGTATTGTTCATCTATCTGGGATCCCTATCAGGTAGGGCTGATAGAGGAGACAGAGAAATCCAACAAAGAGCAGCATGTTTCGTCACGGGATCATTTAGCTGGCGAGGGAGCATTATGGAGATGCTAAATAAACTCCACTGGCAGATGTTACAGATGGGACATTAGAGGCAATACAGAGGGTTACTGACAATCATTCTTCCCACACACTATTCGTGAGTGGAACAGGGTTGGAGGGATAAGATAGTGGTACCAAAAGTACTCTCTGCCACACAACATTAGGTGGTTTGCGGAGTATGATGGAGATGTAGATGTAAATTGATTGAAGCCATCTGTCCAGACACTCTGTGAACATATTGTCAGTGAAACAGAGGAAGACTCAGAAAAGGCTGAAATACTAAATTCTTTTTCAAAACCTGCTTCACAGAGGAAGATCACACTGTAGTACCTTTTTTAAATCATCACACAAATGACAAAAAGGCTGATATCAAAATAAATGACCATGGTATAGGAAAGCGACTGAAATTGGCCAGCAGAGGAGAGACCACTGGACCTGATGGGATGCCAGTACCATTCAACATAGAGAATGCAAAAGAACTTTCCCCTCTTCTTAGCTGCAGTGTACCATAGGTCTCTGGAGGACTGAAGTGTTTCTGATTATTGGAAAACAGTAAAGGTTATTGCCTTTTCCAAACAGGGTCATTAGACATGTGCACAAAACGATAGGCCCATATCTCTGATGTTGGTCAGTTTTAGAATTTGGAAAATGTTTTATACTCGCACATTATGCAGGATGGGCAGGGATGGATCATTAAGTGGAGATTCAGGATAGTTGCTTGATAGGACACAATGAGTAAAAACCTGGTAGAAACCCCAGTGGGTCTTTATTCACTATAAAGGTGTACAGACGGTGCACCCAGAGCAGTCACCATTCATTTGGAGGAGGCCACTCCAGTGGAGAGGAACATGTTAGCAGATTGGAAGGCAGAAACGAAGAGAGTGAAATGTCTCACCCACACCTGAGACCCCACATGATTCATCCCTGTAGCTCTGTTGGTCCAAGAATGCAACTGACGCTCTACCAAGGCATCAGTCTGTCAGCAATCCACACCATATGAATCACGATTAGCATCATGTGCTGGGACTGTGGACAGCAAGCAATTCAGAGTACAGAAGCTGAATTTAAAAAATTACAATTTTACAATAATTCATTGTTTTCTCTCCAAATGGGTGTCTCCTGCCCAATATTATGACATTTCTGGAGATCAAATATGTCCTGCATAGGAATCAACATGGGTTCCAAAAACAACAATTGTGTGAAACCAGCTTGCTCCGTTTATCTACGAGACCCAGAAGGCAGTAGATTCCTTGTTGCTTGACTTTCATAGGGTATTCAGTTGCCACCTAATGAACAAAATATGAGCGTACGAAATATCAGATCAGCTTTGTGATTGGACTGAAGAGTTTCTTGTAAACAGAACTCAGTGTGTCATTCTCAATGGAGAGGAGTCATCAGATGTAAAAGTGACTTTAGGCATACCCCAAGGGAGTTTTATAAGTTCATTACATTCACAATACTTGTAAGTGACATAGTAGACAACATTAGAAGCTCCCTAAGGCTTTTTGCAGGTTATGTTGTTGTATAAAAACAGTTGCAATACTAGAAAATTGTAGCAAAATGCAGGAAGACCTGCAGAGGATTGATGATTGGTGCATGGATTGGTGGTTGACGCTCAACACAAGCAAATGTAATGTGTTGTGCATGATTAGGCAGAAAGATCATTATTGTATGAATACATGATTGTGGAACAATCACATGAAACAATCACATCCATAAACTGCTTGGTGTATGCATGTGGAGTAATTTAAAATGGAACGACCACATAAAACTAATGACAGTCCAGGCAGATGCCAGACTGAGATTCATTGGAAGAATCTTCAGGAAGTACAGAACATCTACAAAGGGGGTAACTTACGAGACCCTCATTCAACCAATACTTCAATATTTCTCATCAGTCTGGGATCCATACCAGATAGGATTGATAGACGAAATGGAGAAAATGTAAAGAAGAAGAGAAAATTTTGTTATAGGTTCATTTGGCAAGTGTGAAAGTGTGAAAGAGATGCTCAGCCAATTCCAGTGGCAGACGCTGTAAGAGAGGCTTTCCTCATCATGGTGTGGTATACTGTTAAATTTCTGAGAGTGTACTTTCATAGAAGAGTCAATGTTTATATTGCTTCTTCCTACGTATATGTTGTGAAAAGACCATGAGGGTGAAATTAGATTAAATTAAATTAGATTAAATTTCTGAGAGTGTACTTTCATAGAAGAGTCAATGATTATATTTCTTCTTCCTATGTATATGTTGTGAAAAGACCATGAGGGTGAAATTAGAGAGATTAGAGTCGACACAGAGACTTACCAGCAATTGCTCTTCCTGTGAACCATTTGCGAATGGAACAGGGAAGGGTGGAAGTAACAATGGTTCATAGATTGTCCTCTGTTAAACATTGCAAGGTGGGTTGGAGAGTATAAATGTAGATGTAGATGATCTGTGTAACATGACAGTACTATCTAATTAATTAAAAGAAAAAACCCATTTGCATCATCTATGTACATTGTCTTTGCATGGCTGTGTATGCTTTAGCATAACATCTTTGCAACAGTGTTTCTATAGTCCCATGCCCAGAGTGAACATGGTATGGCCATACTATGTATTCTGAGTGCAATGGTACATGAACTATATGTAATTTTGAAAACTGAGATTTGCACCCACACTAATGCTGCTAGCAATATGAATTTTATGACAACTGCACCATGAGCATTCTGAAAGACAATGGCAGTGGTTGCTATTTAAATATATATACAGATCCAGAGACTTATATGGCATAATGGACAATCAATTAATGGTTTATAAAGTAAGTTTTATTAATGACTTATTATTATGTATCACTTTTAACTAATTCCTTGTACAATGAAGTGTGGTACTTGGGTTTAATAAGATGCTTGCTAACGATGTAAGATCGCAATTGTACAGTCATAGATGAGTAAAGAAAGAAATGACAGCTGTAGGCAACATTATTTCATACAAACAATAATTTTTATTCTGATGTAACTTGAGAATCCCCAAGGGGCAAAAAATAACTAATTGCTAATAATGAAGTATTTATTTCAAAATAAAGGAACAATCTGCACAGAAGTGAATTCTTTTAAAAATTTTAATGAAACTAAAGTTATTTTATTTCAGGGAAAGGAAATTATAAGATTAAAAATATGCTGAGGTGACACCTGTGCCAGACAAATATCAGACTTTAGTTGTGTCAACTGCAATATAACATATAAATACAACAGAGACATCAAGAGAAAGTTAGCCAGGTGCTCACAGAGGTGTGCCAAAATCAGAACAACACTGTTGGAAAACTGTCTTGTGGAGACCCATTGAAATCATACAAGTGAACTAGATAAAGAAGGAGTAGCACCATATCTACAGGAGAAATGTGAAAATTTTCACTATAGGCAGGAGTATGTAGAATAACCATAACTGAAGTTTAGAAGAATAATTTACCAAGCACTTGCTAGATATGTACAATGAGAGGCAAAACGATTCCCCGGCATGAATAATTTAGAGTCGAAGTTCAGAAGTGCCTTGTTCACAACTGTGCTGATCTGCGAACTTCAGCTTCCTGCTTACATCATCAAGTAAAAGCAATATGATATTCCGGATACAGTATATGTTGAGATTCATTGCAGTTTAACTCATCATATAATTTCATATGAAAATCATTATTTGGGCATGTAGAAACAGTTGAAGTGTAAGAACCTCCACATCAGTAGAAATACTACAAGGATGAGTGTCTCACATCTGTTTCAATGGCTAGTGGATAGGCTGCCAGTTTATGAATGTAAAGGATGAGCATTTGAATCTAACTGGAGTCAATTGTCTTTCTTTATTTTTTATTTAGACATGTGCAGGTAATACTTTAAACCTCAATTCGCTACAAATTGTGCAATTGTTGGCTTTTCTGGGTTACACATTCTTTCAAAAGATTTCTTTTTATAATAGTCTAATTTTTAAACAAACAGACAAATGGTCGTAGGAAAGGTATTGAAAATGGATGTAAGAAGTTTTAGCATATTGCAGCCCCGTCAGTATCTGTGATAGACTAATATTTTGAGGAATCAGCCTCAGTTGCACAAATTTTCTGGTCTTTACCAGGTTTTGGCTAAATTAATCTAGCCTTCTTCAGAAGCATAAAATTACTATAACATGCCAGAGTAAGGCATAGTCAACATTAAAATTAAAACCCATGGTACCATGTCAAATAAAACTACTTACCTGAAGTCCAGCCCCAGCATCTCTTCACCACATGGTCAGTTGGCAGCGGCAACTAATGTTGGCATTGACAGTTGCACACGGAATTCTGGTACCATGGTACCAAGGTACTATTGGTTTTAATTTTAATCTTGACTGTGCCTTATTCTGGCATGTTATAGTAATTTTATGCTTCTGAAGAAGGCTAGATTAATGTAGCCAAAACCTGGTAAAGACCAGAAAATTTGTGCAACTGAGGCTGATTCCTCAAAATATTAGAAAATGGATGTATTTATTTGCAATTACTTTGACTGCCACCTGGTGTCTATACAGTTTTCAGCTAAGAGAAACGTATCATCTGATTGGCTTGCATCATAGGTCTGCTTCAAAATGACCGATGTGAATGTTCACGAACAAAGTATTTCTCTCTTTGAAAACAATGTTAGTGCATCTGAGGCAGGCTGTCATTATGCTTCCTCAGCAGGGAGATAGATTAGACGATTTAGAGATAGTGGTGAGGTAGTGAGACATCCAATACATGGAAGACCATGAGTCACCACACAGGGACAAGATGAAGAATTGGTCAGGCTGGCCTAGAATGCTCCTTGGTCACTCATCCAGGAACTAAGGAGAGCTTCACATTTCCTGGACCCAGGCAAACTTTTTTCCTCTCATTGTATCTAATAGTATTATTGATGTTGTATATAAGGTTATAGATAGAGAGATGCTGAAAGAAATACCTTTGGCTGTCAATGGGACAATGTGTGTTGCTAAAGAAAATGTATTTGCCTGTCAAAAGGATAATGTGTGAACCTTTGAATGACTATAGCGGAATCGTATTGAAAGACCTTGCGTGAAAAAATTACAGTCATAAGTAAAACCACATTAGCGTCCAAACACTCATGGATTGCACAGAAACTGATATTCATGGCAGCTAAGCAAAAATAGAAATGCTGGAATACTGCACCAGTTTAATTCTAGAACAACTGTCCAATAAAAAATGATTTTCATACAGCAGACGAGGTTTCCTAATTTCCATGATACATATTCACAGCTGTTATTGACTTCACTATATAGTCTCTTGCACAACTGCAAAGGTGAGTGATATGGGTATTAGTGTCAGTGGCAGTTAGAAACAGCAGAAACTGCTAAAATTAAACAAAGCTCCAGGGCACAAAGGAATCCCTGTCAGATCTATATACAGAATTTGCATCTTCTTTTAACAACAAAATAACAGATACCTCAAACAAAAAGATTTGCCCAGCAGTTGGAAGAGAGCACTGTTTGCACCTGTCTACAAGAAGAGTGGTTGAAGTGATCCACAGAACTATCATCCAATATCTTTGACTACCATCTGCCATAGAATCTTAGAATGTATTCCAAGCTGAAATGTAAAGGCTGAACCATCTTCTTTGTGCGGAGAATGAGTGTGTACCTAAACAAGCTGTCAAGTACTGACCAATATGGAAAAGATGTTCAGAAATACCGAGAAAGAAGTGGACTGATGGACTAAAATATATCCATAGATCTAACCCATGATGGTGCTGGCAGTGGCAGCAGCGACAAGAACAATGGCAATGACGATGGCGGCTGCTGCTTCTGCTGCTGCTGCTACTACTGCTAATGCTACTGCTACTCCTCCTCCTCCTCCTCCTCCTCCTACTACTACTACTAAAACTATATGTTAACTTGTTTAATTATTTTAACATGTCCTTAGAATGTAAGAGAGTATTTTTGTAGGTCCTGTATGTCCCCAAGTATGACCCAGAGGGAGAACTAGCTCTCACGTTTTTAATAAGCAGCGGTCTCATTTTTGAAATATTTTAGTCTGGTTAATTAACTATTAAGTTTGGCAATGTGTTGACCAGTTAAATTAATTGCCACTTTTGTCTCAAGGCTTTCTTTTGTGTACAGTGATACTAAAAAAAAAAAAAAAAATCGAATTTTGGCATGCAGACTTTCCAGGTAATAGCAACTTCTGCAGCACCTTCTGGCCATGAAATCTTGCAACTGTCTTTCAGCTATATTAGACTGTTCAACCAGACACTTTTGTCTTATTAAGCTTACCTGTGTGGTTCGTGTTAGTTGTCATGCTCATACTACAGTTTGTGCCCCTTATGTTGGGTCCAGTACGGCTGCTTAATTTGTCCATGTAAGGGTTCTCAAGCTTTAATCTTGAGTGTGTCTTGAGAGACTGCTGTCTCATCATGGTGTGAGACTGTTTCCTAAGTTAAATTACTAGAGTAATTAGTGTAGCCAAAGTCACAATGTGCAGGCATCACCAGTGGACATTGTAACCTGCTGAAGACCAGTTTTTCAGCTAAAATCTGCTGGCTGCAATCTGCCTAACCATGGAAGTTCTGGTCCCTGGTCCCTTTTCTGGTGGCAGTATACTTGGGTCTGACTTAATTTTGTTGTCGTCTTTGACATTCCAAATATTGTCAAGAGAATTACATTGAAAGAGTCATTATTTAATGATTTTACACCTCTCAGTAATATATGTATACACCTTAGCATTAGCACAGGATCTGTGTTTCACGTATTACACGTGGCTTATATTGCATCTTAATCTTACAGGTGCAAGAGCCATCAAATGCTACGTCTTCAGATGTCAGTCAGTCTCGTGATTGCAACGAGATTTCAACAGCAGCTATTTTATTAGCTGATATATTGCCAGCTCTTTTTGTCAAACTGATTGCACCATTTCTTCCATTCTATGTTCAGTAAGTATATTGTGTTATTGCTTTCCAAGATACTTAAAAGTTAACTTTTGCAGTCTCTGAATTCTTGTCATAATACCAGAATTTAATGGAGTTAATCAGAATTCAGCAGACTGACACCTCATGGAATACGTTTGATGTTTATTGAGCAGTGGTCGGATTAAGTACATGTAAGTTAGCAGACAGACAGTAACATTACTGGGACAAAAAATTACTGGAGTGAGGTAAATTTCCAAATGAGACAAGTGTTCTTGAAACTTGTCACATTGTAATAAATGTCCAAGTAGTTATGGAAAATGTAGCTACAAAATATATTCATAAACAGTGTGGCTGTAGAGCCAAATAGTATTAAATAAAGTAAGTAATCTATGCTACTCCCTTTCTCTCATTCCTTTTTTACTCTGATTTGTTTGCAAGTCCTCTTCATCTTACTGTAGCCCTAATTGAATCACTCTTTTTGTATGATATTTTATTCAGTTGATTTTATTTTTCATTCACACTATTCATTCTTTTCTTACACAGTTTCAGTACTGTTCAATGCCAAATGTGACTTTCTGAACAGACAGTCTGCAGAGAATGTCTAAGCAGTATGTTGGGATAATATCTTCTTTCATGGATTCCATCCATGCAGGTTTTGGACCTTTATGACTAATTGTGACATGTGTTTTCCATCAAATTGCAAAAGGAAACTTTTATCCTCACATGAAGTGTGCGGTGAAATAAACCTTTCCCACTGATTAAAACTGTGTGATAGTAGTGCTTGAATATGGATTGTTGCCTTCAGTGAACAGTTCTCAAATGAAGGAGTGTGTGCCATGGAAATCAGAGATGTGGCACACAATTTTAATCTATGAGGAAAATTCATTTTTTGAAATTTTTGTCCTGAAAAGAGCTTAGATCTCTATTAAACCCTTTCTTTTAGGCACCAAAGAATCCTTAGCCTTGGACCTAAGCACTCAAGAGAGGACTCAGTGATATGTTGTAGTTTACTGTCTTTTGCTGTGGTTTTCAAATAGCTATGTCTCAAGATGATGAAACTGTACATGTGTGTTCCAGAGGGTACATAGTATACCCCATTCATTAGGACCTTATCCTACTCCATTTCCAGATAGTGTACCGGAAGATAAACAGCATATTCACTTTTATGTGAACCCAAATACATTAGCTTCAGTGCGACATATATAGTCCAAAACTTATCATTCACGTCAACTTTTATTTCTTTTTATATGTGTAAAAGTACTGCATATCAAACAGAAATTTACATATTCATTTTCTCTCACGAACAACTGTTTCCAAGTTGTTATACTGAAACTGTAGTGACACATTGGTCTCCTGGGCCATTGAAATTACCTTCCAGCTGTTTAGATCACATGAGGTCAATGTGTAACCATATGATTTATTTCATCTGAGTGCATTTGCCATTAGCTCTGCGTGGAGTACATTAGTTGCAGATTGCTTACGGATTTAGAAAATTGAATGGAGAGATACTCTGTTTCCTTGAGATGGGTAGTAAAATGGTATCAGCAAGTAGCAATAGGTATAGTGGGTAGTCAGCTGTAGCAAATGTTGTACATATTTGTGATTAACTTGGAAACAGAAACACATCTCTTACCCAATTAAAATGACACATTGTTTAACAGCAAACATGTTTCAGTATCAGTGACCTTGATATTCCTACATATATATAGCAGGGAATAGCCCACTGCCTGGAAGATGTAAGTGGATAGGGAAGATAGAGGTGCTGTAAGTGCATTAAGTTATTAGCCTTGAACCTGGGAGGTTATATAACATGAACAAAACTTCACACTTTTAAGTTTAAACGTCCAGCCTATAAGAAATAATGTTATTCATGTCGATTCTACAGTGTGCAATTAGAAAGATGACACAGTTCAAAATATTTTTTCTGAATAACTTCATTTAATATTTTTTGTTTCTAATTCTTATGTTAAATCTCATTTGGAACAGTTATCACAAGTTAAGCACTTTATAATCAGTCAATATAGTCTTTCAAATTTGGGGGCGGGGGAGATAATAGGCATGTGTGAGATAGGGAGTTGAGGCAGATGGAAGACAGGGACAAAAAAAGGTTGAGGCTAAGGATGTTATGGGAATGAAGGGTATGTTACAGGGAGAGAACCCAGCTGTAAACCTATGTTAGTGGGAATTATCCAGATGGCATGGGCTTTGAAATTTGTTGCAAGCCTGATAAATTGCAATGAGGCACAGACCATGTGATGTCACATTGGACCCACAATTTTTCAGACTAAGTACAATTCCATGGCATACGAACATTGTAAACAAATTGACAGGGCTGTAAATATCAAATGTCGTATCATGAGGCCCAGTATGTGGAAAGTATATATGAATTCAGTATAGATTCACACAAGTTACTCACTGTCTTCCCCCCACCCTGCCCCCTCCCCACCAAACACACACACACACACACACACACACACACACACACACACACACACACACACACACCACTTAACTTGTATGAAAAAGTGTGGTGCTTGTAAAATCTTAAAGCAATCCTATTCATTTGAATAAAGCCTTTCTTTCTTCATGTGTGACTAGAATATGTTGAGCATGTATGTAACATTCTCTGTCAAGCTAACAGACCTATGACAAATTGTGCAACTTTTACATGAGGTTTTGTTGTTATTTTCTGTTACAAGACAGCTGGGGATTTTCTCTGCCTGGGGACTGGGTGTTTGTGTTGTCCTCATCATCATCATCATCATAATCACCACCACCACCACCACTTATGACAGTGGCTAGATTGGATTGTGTAAAAATTGGGACTTTGTACAGGCACTAATGACTGCGCAGTTGAGTGCCCCACAAACCAAATATCATCATCATCATCATCATCATCATGATCTGTTACAAGAATCTGAGAGAAACAGCAAGAAGTGGTTGGACAGTAATTTTGTAAGTGGCTTCCTTGCAGGTGAATTATTGTTACAAAGCAGTTTTCAGCAAATCTCAGGTTGACAGCTATTTCATATTTCTTTATATAGCTATTTCATCTTGAATCATGAAATAATTGGTTATCATAACTGTTTATCATAACTGTCTCAGATGACTTATTGATGATGAAGTAGTCAAATACTACAAGCCCCTAGAAACTATTTTTATGTGCAGTAAATTACATTTACTTATATTGAGAGTCACCAGCCAGTTTTTGCACTCATTCTGAATCTCTTTCTGAATTTAGCAAGAAATTTACACCAATACCACCTTTCTGAGTAAATAAAATTATAGAGACTTTGACAAAAATTACTCAGCTTGATATGGATCTACACAACATTATCTGTATTTCATTTTAGCCTGAAACATCATTGATTTATTGTCTAATGGTTCAAATAAAATTAGATGTTTGGAGATTGTCCTCTTCATGGTTGTGAAAGCCATCAGTGCCATACTTACAGTAGTACTTCAGTGTTTTGCCACACCTGAGCTGAAATTGCATCACTCCCATGCAAATAAATTATCTATCGTTTCATCATTACATCACATTTTGTGGCTTGTTTTTAGATTTTTGACTAAAATCAGTTCTCTTTCACTCATGTTCCCTCCTGCCCAACAGACATTATGGCCATGCATTACACTGCTTGTGAACAACCACCACTCAGTAAATCAGCTCCATTAGAGTCTCACCAGTGTTGATCCTCGAATTGCTAGTTTGCTTTCCTGACAGGGCACTGGATATTTGTCCTGCTATTGGGCAATTTCTATTAAGACTATATCCACAGTGATAAAATACATGTGAAAAGAGTAAAATACCTTTAATTTTTATTGAAGTAGAGATCATGATACTACCAGTTGCCTACAGAAATGCCAGCCATTGTGGCCGAGCGGTTCTAGGCACTTCAGTCTGGAACTGCGCGACCGCTACGGTCACAGGTTCGAATCCTGCCTCAGCCATGGATCTGTGTGTGATGTCCTTAGGTTAGCTAGATTTAAGTAGTTTTAAGTTCTAGGGGACTGATGACCTCAGATGTTAAGTCCCATAGTGCTCAGAGCCATTTGAACCTACAGAAATTTGTTTTTTGCATTGAGGTGCTGAAATGTCCAGTTTAATGTGCTCCACACCCATTTTATATGATTACTATTTATGTTCAGCAAAATGCAATAATATTACCACATCTTTGAAAAAAGGAATATTTCAGAAATTGTTTCTTTTACTGAACATAGTCACCTCACATTTATGGTACTGGAGAGGTCTTAAAATCTCATGAAGAGTGTGAAAGCTCAAGTAGGTTCCATACTTAGGAAACTAGTGTTGGGGGCAGATCACAGTCGTGCATTGCCATTCTAGTCATGGTTCTATTGGAGGTGGTTTGCTGTTGTACTCCTCTGATTTATTAAGGCTTGGTATGTGTTTGTGTTGTTTGGATGACAGTGATGAGTACTTGTACAGTGTAGTGTTGTTTGTGGGCTTATGGATGAAGGAAGGGAGAGGACGAAACTGGTGCTAGCACATAGCCTAGGTAGACTGCCAAGATTAGTACTCCCATTTGACAGTTGGATCACCATCCACAGCGTTGCGTGCCATCACTCAGTGAGCTATTGTTGAGAGATGTGGAACTAAACTCAGGGTATTGGTGCTAAGTTTGTTTCACCATTTCTACTCCTCTTGCCAGTCAAATGCTAGCAATGAAAATTTCTTCCACCACTAGGATTCAAACTGGGCATTAGCAGCTGCAGCTACAGAGGGGGAGGGGGGGGGGGCAAAGAGAGAGAGAGAGAGAGAGAGAGAGAGAGAGAGGGAGAGAGTGAGAGAGTGTACAGAGGCTATATACAGTAGATGTACACTTGTCACGGTAACATGAAATAACTGGAAATTGCTCTTCTGGGTGAAAGAAATACAACACACATTAATCACAGGGAGAGAATGAAATTAGTGATACACAAAGTTAATGGTGATATGAGCGATTAATGCAAGTATGAGACTGGTATTATCAAATCAAGAAAAGAGTCTTGCTGCTAGGCAGCAGTTGCAGAACGGGTGTAGGATAACAGACTTCTGAAACCTAGTGCCAAGCTTAGCCGTGACAGAGAACATAGGGGCCTTGTGCAGAGATTTTGATGGAGAGGATCAGATACGTATAGTAGGAGGAGCAAGGAACTGTCTAGCTACCAGTTGAGAGTATAGTATTAAATGTGACTTGGAGGAAGTAAGAGCAGCACCAGCACACACCCGTGTGGGGTTTGTGGACGTTTAACAGCACTGTGACCTGCACTGGACAACATGGCTGTTAGTCTTTCAAATAACTTCCGGGAATTCAGCCAGGAAACACTTTCAGCGACCGCCGATATTTTGGCGGGAGAACACCCCACCATTTTCAAGGCAAACTGCAACAGACAGGTGGCGTACATGCAAATTTAATACCTCAGTTCTCCGACAGAAGCAGGAAAGATAAGACACACACACACACACACACACACACACACACACACACACACACACACACACACACTGAACACTAGTGCCACCAAAGATGACCAAAGTCAGAGCTATCGATAGTGAGACTATGAATTCGCAGGTGAGGCAGCATTGACTCTGTTCCTCTGTTTTTTGACAAGGGAGAGAGCCGGATTCCAAACAGAGTTTAAACAGAAACCTCCATCCCTGTTAACGAGGTTGCTCGCTAATTTAATCTCAACTGCCTCCCTAATGACACTGTCCCAATAGCTGGACGTGCATGCCAATATTTCGGTGTTATTATATAACATGGGGTGACCAGTATCCAAGCAATGTTCAGCAATAGCAGATCTATTTGGCTGCTGTAATCATGTGTGCCGTTTATGCTCAGTACATGTGTCCTCCACCGTCCTGATGGTTTGACCAATATATGCCATGCCGCAGCTACAAGGAATACGATATACACCCGCCTTACGCAGTCCAAGATCATCCTTAACGGAACTCAAAAGTGCTCTAATTTTAGATGGAGGTCGGAAAACACATTTCACATTGTATTTCCGTAAAATACGACCGATCTTATTGGACGTGTTTCCTACGTAAGGCAAAAAGGCAGTAGACTTAGGTGTTGACTCAGAATTATCATCAATCACCCGATGTACAGTTGGTCGATAGCACAACACATGTTCAATCTGTCTATCACTATAACCATTTTGACGAAATGTAACTTCAAGATGGGATAGCTCAGCTGGCAAAGTCTCAGCGTCAGAAACGACATGTGCCCTGTGTACCAGGGTACGAAGTACCCCTTCACGCTGAGCCGAATGGTGACAACTATTAGCTTGTAAGTACAAGTCAGCGTGAGTACGTTTCCTGTAGACTGCATGTCCCAATGATCCATCATCCTTCCTCCAAACCAACACGTCGAGAAAGGGAAGGCAACCATCCTCTTCCACCTCCATCATTAAACGAATGTTCGGGTGGATCGAGTTTAGATGTTCTAGAAAGACATTCAAATTCTCCCTACCATGAGGCCAAACAACGAAGATATCATCAACATATCTAAAGAAACAGGTGGGTTTTAAAGGCGCCGACTCCAATGCACGTTCCTCGAAGTCTTCCATAAATAAATTTGCGATCACTGCTGCGGCATGGCATATATTGGTCAAACCATCAGGACCGTGGAGGACAGATGTACTGAGCATAAACGGCACACACGATTACAGCAGCCAAATAGATCTGCTATTGCCGAACATTGCTTGGATACTGGTCACCCCATGTTATATAATAACACCGAGATATTGGCATGCACGTCCAGCTATTGGGACAGTGTCATTAGGGAGGCAGTTGAGATTAAATTAGCGAGCAACCTCGTTAACAGGGATGGAGGTTTCTGTTTAAACTCTGTTTGGAATCCGGCTCTCTCCCTTGTCAAAAAACAGAGGAACAGAGTCAATGCTGCCTCACCTGCGAATTCATAGTCTCACTATCGATAGCTCTGACTTTGGTCATCTTTGGTGGCACTAGTGTTCAGTGTGTGTGTGTGTGTGTGTGTGTGTGTGTGTGTGTGTGTGTGTGTTATCTTTCCTGCTTCTGTCGGAGAACTGAGGTATTAAATTTGCATGTACGCCGCCTGTCCGTTGCAGTTTGCCTTGAAAATGGCGGGGTGTTCTCCCGCCGGAATATCGGCGGTCGCTGAAAGTGTTACCTGGCTGAATTCCCGGAAGTTATTTGAAAGTTGTATACACCAGGAGAAACTCAGGTCTTACACAGCTTAAACATAGAGCTGAGTTGATTGCTTTTGACTGAAAGAAAGTGTCATATCTGTGCCATGTCTGTTGCTGCAATTGGAAGATAAGGATACATAAATCATGGTCTCCACTTGGATATGTGGGGGAAGCATGGATTAGCTGAGTATCATGCAGAAAGTGTAAGGGATGGGGCACAGGCAAAATGCCTGTGATTACTGGAGTCAGAGAGAGATGTTTTTTAAGCTAGAGTCAGCTTACAGGCAGAATATTGAAAGAAATTAGTGCAGAACAGAATCATAATATGTTTAATAGTTTCCAGAAAAATAAAATTAATTTGTTTAAGTAGAACATTTGGCAGTTGAAAAACAAGATACATGAGCTTCTTATTTGTCTAGAAGATGTGAAAAATTCCGAAGTGATAAATGGTCCATGCCTCCCGGAACACTATGTAACCACAGGGATGATGAAGCTAAATATCAGGGATTATAGACTAGCATAATCTTCTTGTAGAGTTAACATGGGAAAAGGAAGAGTTACAACTTAAGTAAATTTGACCATAAAGTCAAAAGTATTGAAACAAATAGTTTTTGTGTAGATCAGGACCAAAAAGCATGTGCTTGTGAGTTGTAGCTGCAAAATACTTATCTGGTAATTGCCACAGTCTACAGATCCTGTCTAGGAAACTTTCAGCTATTTATCTAGATGCATTATTGAGCTACCTGTCAGACAAGAAGAAACAGTTAGTAGTTTGTGGAGATTTCAAGGTAGATTTCTTAAAAGATACCGACAGGGAAAAAAAAAGAACTGTAATCATTATTAGTGTGTTACAGTCTAGTTTCAGTAGATAATTTTCCAACTTGTGTGTGCAGCGAGATAGTAAGACATGGATTGATAACATTTTTATAGACTGCTCAAGTTGAAACAATTAATATGTACCCAGTTGTTAATGTACTATCTGATCTTTATGCACATTTAGTGAAAATAGGCACTATAGCACCTTACAGCCCTGAGGCAGGTTCACACAAAGCAGTGAGGCTTGTTAATGAGAACAGGATACAATGTTTTAAGAGTAAGTTAAAAGAGGTGGTGTCGCTTTGGATCTGAGGAAATCCTCTCTGGATTCCAGCGGCTATCTGATTTGGTGAAGGCTGCCGGTCTTGCTTACGAGATGAAGGCAGAGCTCACCATCTGCAGCATTGTTGACAGAACCGACTGTGGAGGACCTTTGGTGCAGAGCCGGGTGGAGGGTCTGAATCAGAGGCTCAGACGGTTTGGGGACCGTGTTGGCTGCATATTCCTTGACTTGCGCCATAGGGTGGTGGGATTTCGGGTTCCGCTGAATTGATCAGGAGTTCACTACACTCAGCTGGCGGCTACACGGGTAGAGCAGGCTGCCTGGCGTGGACTGGGCGGTTTTTTAGGTTAGAAGGCCTCGGGAAAGTACGGGGTGGGCTGCAATCTCAAACGGTGCATGGCAAATACAGGACGTGCTTGGATCAAGGAACAGTCAGAATTGTAGCTGTAAATTGTTGTAGTTGTGCTGGGAAAGTGCCTGAGCTTCAAGCACTAATAGAAAGCACAGAAGCTGAAATCGTTATAGGTACAGAAAGCTGGCTAAAGCCTGAAATAAGTTCTGCAGAAATTTTTACGAAGTCTCAGACGGTGTTCAGGAAAGATAGATTAGGCAGAATTGGTGGTGGAGTGTTTGTGTCTGTCAATAGTGGTTTATCTTGTAGTGAAGTCGAAGTAGATACTCTGTGCAAATTGGTATGGGTGGAGGTTATACTTAACAGCCGAACTAAGTTAATAATTGGCTCCTTCTACCGTCCCCCAGACTCCAATGATATAGTTGCTGAACAGTTCAGAGAAAATTTGAGTCTCGTAACAAATAAATACCCCACTCATACGGTTATAGTTGATGGGGACTTCAACCTTCCCTTGATATGTTGGCAAAAATATTTGTTCAAAACCGGTGGTAGGCAGAAAACATCTTCCGAGATTGTCCTAAATGCTTTCTCCGAAAATTATTTCGAGCAGTTCGTCCACGAACCCACGCGAATTGTAAATGGTTGCAAAAACACACTTGACCTCTTAGCCACAAACAATCCAGAGCTAATAGAGAGCATCATGACTGATACAGGGAATAGTGATCACAAAGTGGCTGTAGCTAGGCTCAATACCGTTTCTTCCAAATCCACCAGAAACTAACGCAAAATAATTTCATTTAAAAAAGCAGATAAAGTGTCACTAGAAGCCTTCCTAAGAGACAATCTCCATTCCTTCCGAACTGACTATGCAAATGTAGACGAGATGTGGCTCAAATTAAAAGATATAGTAGCAACAGCAATTGAGAGATTCATACCTCATAAATTGGTAAGAGGTGGAACTGATCCCCCATGGTACACAAAACAGGTCCAAATGCTGTTGCAGAGGCAACGGAAAAAGCGAAGTTCAGAAGAACGTGAAATCCCGAAGATTGGCTAAAATTTACAGACGCGCGAAATATGGCACGGACTTCAATGCGAGATGCCTTTAATAGGCTCCACAATGAAACATTGTCTCGAAATTTGGTAGAAAATCCGAAGAAATTCTGGTCATCTGTAAAGTACACAAGCGGCAAGACGCAGTCAATACGTTCGCTGCGCAGTGCCGATGGTACTGTTACCGACGACTGTGCCGCTAAAGCGGAGTTATTGAACGCAGTTTTCCCGAAATTCCTTCACAAGGGAAGACGAATGGAATATTCCAGAATTTGAAACACGAACAGCTGCTAGCATGAGCTTCTTAGAAGTAGATACCTTAGGGGTTGCGAAGCAACTCAAATCGCTTGATACAGGCAAGTCTTGAGGTCCAGATTGTATACCGATTAGGTTCCTTTCAGATTACGCTGATACAGTAGCTCCCTACTTAGCAATCATATACAACTGCTCACTCACCGATAGATCTGTACCTACAGATTGGAAAATTGCGCAGGTCGCACCAGTGTTTAAGAAGGGTAGTAGGAGTAATTCATCGAACTACTGACCTATATCATTGACATCGGTTTGCAGAAGGGTTTTGGAGCATATACTGTATTCAAACATTATGAATAACCTTGAAGGGAACGATCTATTGATACGTAATCAGCATGGTTTCAGAAAACATCGTTCTTGTGTAACACAGCTAGCTCTTTATTTGCACGAAGTAATGGCCGCTATCGACAGGGGATCTCAAGTTGATTCCGTATTTCTAGATTTCCGGAAAGCTTTTGACACCGTTCCTCACAAGCGACTTCTAATCAAGCTGCGGGCCTATGGGGTATCATCTCAGTTGTGCGACTGGATTCGTGATTTCCTGTCGGGAAGGTCACAGTTCGTAGTAATAGACGGAAAATCATCAAGTAAAACTGAAATGATATCAGGTGTTCCCCAGGGAAGCGTCGTGGGACCTCTGCTGTTCCTGATCTATATAAATGACCTGGGTGAGAATCTGAGCATTTCTCTTAGCTTGTTCACAGATGATGCTGTAATTTACCGTCTAGTAAGGTCATCTGAAGACCAGTATCAGTTGCAAAGCGATTTAGAAAAGATTGCTGTATGGTGTGGCAGGTGGCAGTTGACGCTAAATAACAAAAAGTGTGAGGTGATCCACATGAGTTCCAAAAGAAATCCGTTGGAATTCGATTACTCGATAAATAGCACAATTCTCAAGGCTGTCAATTCAACTAAGTACCTGGGTGTTAAAATTACGAACAACTTCAGTTGGAAAGACCACATAGGTAATATTGTGGGGAAGGCAAGCCAAAGGTTGCGTTTCATTGGCAGGACACTTAGAAGATGCAACAAGTCCACTAAAGAGACAGCTTACACTACACTCGTTCGTCCTCTGTTAGAATATTGCTGCACGGTGTGGGATCCTTACCAGGTGGGATTGACGGAGACATCGAAATGGTGCAAGAAAGGGCAGCTAGTTTTGTATTATCACGTAATAGGGGAGAGAGTGTGGCAGATATGATACGCGAGTTGGGATGGAAGTCATTAAAGCAAAGACGTTTTTCATCGTGGCGAGATCTATTTACGAAATTTCAGTCACCAACTTTCTCTTCCGAATGCGAAAATATTTTGTTGAGCCCAACCTACATAGGTAGGAATGATCATCAAAATAAAATAAGAGAAATCAGAGCTCGAACAGAAAGGTTTAGGTGTTCGTTTTTCCTGCTCGCTGTTCGGGAGTGGAATGGTAGAGAGATAGTATGATTGTGGTTCGATGAGCCCTCTGCCAAGCACTTAAATGTGAATTGCAGAGTAGTCATGTAGATGTAGATGTAGATGTATGAGGAATATAAAGGATGTTTGGAAATTCCAATTACAAACCTCTAGGACTTGTAGAGGGGAGTGAGTACATAATATTTTGAATAGGAACCTATGTCCAGAAATCCACCGTTTCTGTTCTACAACAGTTTCAATTCAGATGTACAACGTGTCCACTTCTGCTGACGGAAAGAGAAAAGTCTCAGAGTTGCTTGTCCTTGTTTTCAGTAGGGCAGACAGGATGATGTGTGCTATGTGGACTGCCCCTTGTGTATGCAAAGTTTAATTTATGAGATTCCTGTAGAGACGGAGGAAGCTGCTGCACCAGAAATTGAAGAGACCACAGGTGGGATGGAGAGTGTGTACCAGAAAATGCTTCATAGGTGCAGTGTTTGTAATGGTGTTGGTGGTTGCCACATCAAGCTGCTATTGTAATGCATCAATACTGTTTTGTCTGTACAGTATGCTTTTTATTTTGGAATAATGTAAACATGTGTAAGTGTTAACACAAAAAAATGAGTTTAAGTGTTAAATGGATGTTTTGTTATGTTTCCTTTTGAATTGTTATCTAATAATTGTACTGCATCATTCCTAATTCAATTCCTCAAGCAGACATGTATGCGTTAAACATCTGAATTGAAACCATTGTAGAATGGAAATGATACATTTCCGGAAATAGGTTCATTTTCAAAATATTATGTAGTTACTCCCCTCCACAAGGACCAGAATTTTGAAACAGGAGTTTCCGAATACCCTGCATGGAAAGAAATAGCAATGTCATATTCAGTTTATTCCATAATAAATTTATGTCAATATATGAAAGTTGCTTTCTGAAAAAGTTATCCAGAAAATCCACTAGAAAAAGTAAGTTTTAGGTAACTAATGGAATTAAAGTGTCATGTAAGAGAAGGAGGAAAATTTATATTAAGGCTAGAATAAGATGAGATCTGAAATTACTTGCATACTACAAAAATACTGTAGTATTTTAAGGAAGGTCATTAAAATGTCAAGAAGTATGTATGCCCTGACAGAAATTAATAATGTAGATTATAAGATAAAAACCACATGGAATATTGTCAAACAGGAGGTAGGACAGCCAGTTATTGTACAAGATACCTTAACAGTGAAACTAAATGATAGTATTTTGACTGATAATTCACAATATGTGAATGCTTTTAGGAATCACTTTCTAAATGTATCAGCAAAAATAGGATTAAATGCTTCAGTTGAAGAAGAAAGAGACTATATTAAAAATGTGATTCATCATTCCAGAAAACTATAACCAACTTGAAGTAGCACCAACATTCTTCACTGAAATTAGTAGAATTATAAAAATTCAAAATAAATAAAAATAAAAAAATGTGTCTCATATGGTGTTGATGGAGTTTCAATATATGTAATGCATCACTGGTGTGAGACAGTTTAAAGTATCCAGTTGTTAAACTTCTTCAAAAGAAAGGTGACAAAAAAGACTTAAATAATTATCATCCAATTTCCTTACTGACATATTTTTCTAGAATATTCAAAAAAGTAATGTACTGAAGAGTATTCACACATTTAAGTAGAAACAATATACTTAGCATGTCACAGTTTGAATTCCAGATGGGTTGGCTGACTGAGAATACTATTTATACATTCCCTTACAAAATATTATAAGGCTTAAATATTAAAATATTACCAGTTGTTATTTTTTTGTGATCTTTCCAAAGAATATGATTGTGTAGATCATACATTCATGTTTTATGGAATCAGTGGCCTTACACACAACTGGTTTGAATCGTACTTAACAAACAGAATGCAGAAAGTTGTGCTGAATAATCCAAACTATGATGGAACAGTAGACAAGTTTAATGACTTGGGGAGCAATTTGAAAGGGAATCCCACAGAATTCAACTTTGAGCCCACTCCTATTACTCACATCTGTAAATGACCTGTGATGTCCATACCTACAACACTAGAGGTAAAATGACCTTCATTACCCATTGTTAAAGCGGTCAGTGGCTCAGAGAGTAGTTTAATATGCAGCAATAAAAACCTTGGATCATTTGTGCAATACCATAAAATGTCTGACAGGTAGCAAAGCAAGTTTTAAATCTAACGTAAAGTCATTTCTCCTGGACAACTCCATCTATTCCATATAAGAATTTCTATTTAAAAGCTGGTAGCCTGGAAAAAGACCTAGTTCTTAAGTGTAGTTGCATGAGTAGCACTAAAAAATAATGTGTTCATATATGTTAACACTGATCATGTGTATTTTTTCTACATCATTTCAATAAAATTATTGTTTAAGTAATGTATGGAATGTATAACTAACTAACTAACTAACTTATTGACTAGCTACCATAAAATCAGTACTATGAGGCACTGGTGGTAGTTGAGAGTCCATACACACCATGGCATCAAATAAACAGTATTGTTGCTTATATTGGTCAGTTTGTTGAGTCCATGTCCATAACATCATTTGCAAAACCAGCCACTTACAGATTACTAGACACCACAATGGCTGAAAATTGATAACAAAAATGAACAGATTAGTCATTAATACTTCTCACACTATTAATGAAACACAATTAAATTAACTAAAAAAAAATAAACGTGCTATTCTTTCATACAACATGTGCTACTATGGAATATACTAAATTTGAAAATATAAATAAATATAAGTTTATGTTACATTACAACGCACTAATGTTTTTTCATTATGAATTTATGTATAGAATAGGTAGAGTAGCTCAAAATAAACAGTATTTCTTTAAATTTGAAATTTGAGAAAATAATGTTATCTTTTCATCTAGTGTTGTAGTTGTGGGTTGTACTACACTTATTAGATTGCAATATATGACCAACACCAATATATGACCAACTCCTTGAAGAGGTGCTTATTTTTCCAAAACAATTTTCTTGTTCAGTGATCAGTGCTTCATGAATATTGTGTCATAAGATACTAATGAGTGGAAATACGTGAAAGATGTTAAGAGACTGATTTATTTGTTTTTAAGACTAGAAATTGGCAATTGAAATGGATAGAAGACAAGGTGTTAACATTGTGGGAGAATGAGGACAGAGTATCAGACTGTAACTCTATATTGTTTATTTATTTATGGTGAAGGTATTATCAGTGCATTTAAACCAAACAAAATGCTTGTTATTTTTGGGGGCTAGAAAAGATTCCTGTACATGGGGTATAAACAGTTTTGATCATGATCCCTGTTCGTGTTCTATGGTTAACACATAGAAACCTCCATCCATGTTAAAACCACAGACCACCAACAATATCTCGACTTTGATACTGTCATCCATTCCACGCCAAACAGTATCACTGTCACAGTCTAACTGCCTGCATGCAGAATATTTCCAGTAATGGTCAATCCCTTTTTCTGGTATTCTATAGACCTTGCCAAGGGCATAAAAAATAAATACTACCCTCCAAACTTATGTCAAAAACAGTTCACCTGGGCCATCTCATCCTGTGTTTCTAGCACTCAATTGCACCTCTAACCAACCACAAAGAGCCAGTCTCTTCGTCCCTTGTTACCCGATATAACCCAGGATTGGTACAGCTGAACCATGTGATCTTACCAGTGCTTCTACTACTTTTCTTTGTTTCTCAAAATGAAATGAGATGTATTCTCCCCAAAATTCAACTTGTTATGACTGTCTTCATGATGGGGGATGTGGGTAGCTGGCATCTGTCTTCAAGTGCTTACCAGTTCAGGTTTCCCAGCATTTCTGTGGCACCCTCATGTGGGCAAACAAATGTGTGATGATTGGTGCTACCATTCTTTGTGTACATTCAATATCCCCAGTGAGCCCTATTTGTTATAGGTCCCAACACAATTTTCCCATATTCTAGGATGTGTGACATGAGTGTTTTAAGCAACCCTCTTCATTGAATGATTGCCTTAAGTCTATCAGTTACTGTATTTGTAACTGGGACCTATGTGATCATTTCATGTCTTATCCCCACAAATTGTTATAGCCAGGTTTCCAGGGAGTGTGCACTAATATAAAACTTCCTGGGAGATTAAAACTGTGTGTCAGACCTGGAACTCAGGACCTTTGCCTTTTGTGGGCAAGTGCTCTACTGATTGAACTACCCAAGCACAACTCACGATCTTTGCTCACAGATTTACTTCCAACAGTACCTCACTCAGACCTTCCAAACTTCACAGAAGTTTCGTACTTTTTTAATCTGTCAGGAAGTTTCATAACAGTGCACACTCCAGGGCAGTGTGAAAAATTTCTTCCAGAAACATTCCCCATGTTGTGGCTAAGCTATGTTTCCACAATATTCTTTCTTCCAGGAATGCTAGTCTTGCAAGTTTCACAGGAGAACTTCTGTGAAGTTTGGAAGGTTGAAGATGAAGTACTGGTGTGAGTAAACCTGTGAGGATTGGTCGTAAGTCATGCTTGGGTATTTCAGTCAGTAGAGCACTTGCTCGTGAAAGGCAAATGTCCTGGGTTCAAGTCTGTAGTCAGCTGAATCATCTGCAAAATGTCTGAGGTTATAATTAATATTGATTATGAGGACATTAATATAAAATATGAACAGGAAGGGTCCAAACAAAGTTCCCAAGGTCATGCCCGAACCTACTACATTTGTCGATGACTCTCCATCCCAGATAACATACTGTATCCCCCCTACCAAAAAAATTATCAATCCAGCCACAAATGTTGTTTGATACATCATTTGACTGTACTTTCATAAATGAGTGTTGATGTGGTACTGAGTCAGATAGTTTTTGGAAGTCAAGAAACAGCATTCAAGATGTCATGAGAAAAAAAACGTGTGTTGGGTTTTATAATGCATTCTGGTTGGCAATCTGTGTGAGATACCTCATTATGTTTGTGCTCAGAATATGTTGCAAGATTCTACAGCAGCTATTAGTGCATAGTTGCATCTCTCATTGTGCATAGGGCTGTACACATTAGGCATAGAACACTGCACATACTGTGTTAGTTATTGTTGCTTGATTTTCTTAGAAAAAATAATATTCTTAAAGTCTTATTTAAGATTTATATGTGATTATATACTCTGCTTTATTTTTTGCAGCATACGAATGAGTTTGACAGTAGTATTGTCTATTGCATCATTCTTGCTAGTAGCTCTTTCTGGTGTGAAGTGGGCCACTTTTCTTGGTGTAATCGCTACCTCGTTTGGATCGGGCCTTGGTGAACTTACATTACTTGGCTATACGTCTTCATTTAACTGGTAACTAAATTTATTTTGTCTTTTATCTTTCGGCATCTTTTTATATTTATATGCTATCAAGATTAAGAATGCAACATGACTTTTGGATTTTGCAAGTGAAGTGAAATTGAATGTAAGTATCTACATATCAATTATGGCATGTGACAACCATGTAACAGTGGCTAGCAAACCACAGAAGAGAAAATAAAAGCAGCTGAAAGAACGTAAATGTGTTGGCAATTCAGTATAAGCTAAAATCAGCCAAATAGTGTTTGGCAGAAAATAAAGAGGAAAAGATTATTTTGTGCTATGAGTGTGTATTAGGGTTCCAGTGGTAAATGAGAAAAGTCTCATAATGTTCTGTAGCCATCTATCACATGCAAAAATCAGCCACTTTGTGACTGTGGTTAAGATGGTCTGATTGATAAGTCTTGACTACAAACAAAGACTACTTGCAGTTTGCAGGAACATGGATTACTGATAACCTCTGGAGCATCCGTACACAAATACCAACAATAATCCACAAGCATTGCTTCATTCCAATGGCCTTGATATCTTTGTTCCATAACAGAAATGTCCTGATGGAATCTTTCTTCATGTTCCTCACTGACAGCTCCGCAACTAGAAGGGAAAAAGTCTAGGTTGGAGTGGAGAAAATGGATTTTAAGGGACATGTTGCATCCATGGTTATGGTAGTTTTGCAGTCGCACTGTCATCTCTTTTGTTGACTAAAAATCGACAAATACCTCCCTTGAAGGCTTCCCAAGCTTCCTTTTCTTTCTCTCCACAACCTGGTCAAATGCAGGATCCTTTACAAGTTCTCGAATTTTTGGCGCAATACAAAAACCTTCCTTAACTTTTGTCTCGCTTAATTTTGGAAATTTCTCTCTTATGTACTTAAAGGCCCATCCTTGTTGATTCATGCCTTTGACACAATTTTTCATCAAACCCAGCTTGATCTGCAGGGGTGGAAGATCATCATCTTATGTGTCAATGAGAGGCTCGACAGCGACATTTTTCTCGCTAGGGTTAAGATTTCTTGCAGGCCAGTCTGCTTCAATATAATGTTATTTCCTATCTCTACTGTCCCACATACATAAGAAGCAACAATGTTTTGTGTACCCCAGTTGCGTTCCTAAGAGTATGGCAATGAGTTTTAGATAACCTCACATTTTTCATTTGTGTTCATGATATTTGATTGAGTCCAAGAGGGCTGTCATATTTGCATATGTCTCCTTCATGTGAACTGTATGACCAACAGGAATAGAAGGAAGACAGTTGCCATTGTGAAGTAATACAGCTTTCAAACTAAACTTGGAGGCTTCTATGAATAGCCTCCATTCAGTTGGATCATGGTTCAAATTCAAACACTTCATCAAGCCATTAATGTCACAGCAAACAACAAGATTGTTTTTCTTCTCGAAAAAGGGGAAGCAGTTCCACATGACTTTTTCTGTACTGTGAGTCTGTGACAACACTTTTAAGATGATTCCAGTGCTGTAGCTGAGACCCAAGAATTTCTGCCTTCTCCTTTGACTGGTCAAGGTCTCTAATGAGATCACTCAATTCTGCTTGACTCAGTCTGTGTGATTTATCATCTTTTCCTTCAAAATCAGGATCACAGAATGAGGAAGGCTTGTTTGGTTCTTCTTCTTCTTCTTCCACACTGTCTTCATTTTCTACTTTAAGCACACAATTTTCAGGTGGAGTAGGGACTGGTAGATTATCTGAATGCGGAATGGGTCGAGTAGCGAATTGAAGATTTAGGTTCTGAACTGTTCTTCTTTCCTTTTTTGTAGGTGGAGTCCAGCAGAAATAGCAGTCATCTGTATGGTCTGTAGGCTCCAGCCAGACCATAGGCACAGCAAAAGCCAAAGATCATTTCTTATTTTTGAGCCATTCTCACCATGTAACGGAACATGCATTGCAACATATATGTGGAGCCCAAGGCTTATCCTGGTCCCCTACTTTCATATCAAAATAATGCTGATAGGCAGTCTTCATGAGAGGCAACAGATTGCATTTCTGTGAGGGAAATGTTATTTCACCATAAATGTAACAAAAATTATTCACCTTATTTACACATTTTCATGGAATTTTTAAGAATTTTACTTTAAAAAACATTTTCAAGCCAGAAATTCTGCTGCAATTACAGCAGAAACTATATGAAACTCACAGTCACAGCAACAGTATCTATGTTTATGATTTACAAACAGCTTAAGAGCATTTGTGTTTTGTTATTGGACAGGTGTGCCACCTCCAAAAACAAATTACCCGCAAACTGAAAATGTTGACTATAGAAATGACATGTCACTTCATCCCCAAAGCAAGAGCTAATCTGTCATTTTCATGGTGGTTTTTTAATTCATCAAATGGAAATTCATAAGAATTAACTATTCCTGAGCCTGAAACATTTTCATTGTTGGGCATGTTATTACATTTTTGAAAAATTCTGTTACCTACTGTGCCAAAGGAGAATTCAATCGACAAAACTAATAAATTGTGAGACAATCATTTGCCAGTAATTACCTCGAGAAGATGAAATGTTTAGAACTGCTGATAGACACGTATAAACATAATCCTAATTTTTGGAACAATATCTATGTTTATGACTTACAAATAGCTTAAGAGCATTTGCGTTTTGTTATTGGACAGGTGTGCCACCCCCAAAAACAAAATTACCCCCTTCCTTCCGGAAGTAGGTTGAGGAAGGTCGAAAAGAAAAACCAGGTCACTTGGACCCAGTGATAAGAGGGACTCACATGTAGTGAGTGTGGGATAGCAGAGCCCTTACCATCTGAGCCATCCATTCACAGCTGATGGGTCATCTCATACTTTGAACATGCCAATACCTCCATCCAGTCCAAACTCTCCAGAATATTTCTTGCAGATCTTTTTATATTAACAGTCTTGACAGAAAGAGTATAAAGGGGAATGGCAGAATCATTTTCTAAAGCTTGTTACTAGGCTGAATTTTTCACTCTGCACCAGAGTTTATGCCATTATAAAACTTCACGGCAGATTAAAACTGAACCTGTGAGATAGGCGTCGTAGGAAAATTAAGTGTTCGGGTTCAAGCCTTAGTTCATTATACATGTGCTTTCCTATTTCCTGTGTTTCCATTTCCTCAATATATATTTTTAATTAGTAAAACTATACGTTCAGTTGAGTTAACCAACATACATTTTCTGCTCACACTTATTTGTCCCAGAGATTATCGTGATTTCATGTAGCACACAACTTATAGAATCTTGTATTCCGAAAATTTTGCTGGGTTTCAGCAATTTGGTTTCTAGGAATTTATATGCTCTTATACTATTGAACATTCATTCAAACAATCAGACATGCTTTTGGCAGATGAGAATGTTAAAGTATTCATAATAAAATGCTGAAACATCTGCAGAATAATATAAGAGCATATAAACTCCTGAAAACCAGCAAAGCTCTCATAATATGATATTCTGTAAACTGTGTGCTACATGAAATTGTAATAATCCCTGAAAAATGTAACTGACTATGGAAAAGGTACTTATATATGATGCTGGTATAAACCTTAGATGCACATACAAAATTCCTTTAGCTGTAAGGAGAAACATGCTTCTCAGGTGGTTCATTGTGTCTAGTGTTCAATAATCTGTGGCTGTATGCCTATTTTATATCAGTTTAATATTATGAATGATACGTACAAGGAACAAGAATAATTCGAAGTTCAAAAATTTTTGTGTGTGAATTAAAGCTTAATATAATATTCCGTGTATGTTTTCCTTATTTTACTAGGAACCCGATTACTGCATGGTCCTCAGGGACTGGAGCAGCTGGTGTACTGGGAGCTGGTTCATATGCAGGTCTCACAGCGCTTGGCATCAGCCCAAATGATTCGTTGTTGATTATGTTAGCAGTACCAGCAGTAATGGCATTGTCGTGAGTATATTTTAGCATTACATTACTTCTATGGAGATTTGTTATCTGTTGTGGATATAAGTCATAGTGAATAAATATTTGATTGACAAGTACATAAAGTTCTAATGTCCTCGGGTAGCACTGATACATTTACAGCCTGCTCATGTCATTCTATTCTTCTAATTTTTTCATTGCTTCCCTGGAATATGTCATGTTCAGTTTCCAGCATTAATCTAGTAAGTTAGCATAGAATGAAAACCACAGGTTAGATGGCCACTAAACAAATTATTCTACAAGTATTTCTATCTTCAGTTACTTCATGCCACATCTACTATTATACACAGATGAGCCAAAACATTATAACCACTTGTTTAATAGCGTGTTGGTCCACATTTCAAACACAATGCAGCAGCGATTCTGCTTGGCATGGACTCTACAAGTCGTTGATAGGTTTCCAGAAGTGTGTGACACCAGATGTGTACTCACAGGTCACTGAATTACTGGGCTTTTGTTTGTGGGCACGCAGTTGGCACTTGATGTGTGTTCCAGTGGGTACAGATCAGGAGCATTTGATGGCTAAGACATCAATGTGAGTTCACTATAGTGCTCCTCAAACCACTGCAGCATGATTCTGGTCTTGTGCGTGGAGAGTTATCCTGCTGGAATATGTCATCACCATCAGAGAAGACTTCAACAGTGAAGGGATGCAGGTGGTCTGTAATAATCTTCACATATTTCACTGCTGTCATGGTGTTTTTGATTATTACCATAGTCCCATAGAAGCCCTACTCAGTGTACCTCATAGCATAATTCTGCTCTTGCCGGCCTGCATCTGTGGTGCGGAGCACGTTTCAAGCAGCCATTCACCTGGATGATGGTATATAAGGACCCGACCATTGACCTGTTGTAAAAAGAAATGTGGTTCATTCAACAGCCAACATGTTTCCATTGATCCATGGTGAAAACACAGTGATCCCATGCCCACTGCAATCATAACTGGCGATATCGTTGGGCCAATGCAGGAACACATAGGGGTCATGTAATGCAGAGCTCCATGTTCAACAGTGGCCTCTGAACAGTGTGCTCCAAAACACTTGTGGCTGCACCGGCTTTGTAGTAGTCAGATCTGCCACAGATCACTGCCTATCCTGGATTACACAGTGGGTGATCCTCTGACATCTACATTTTGTGATGAGGCATGGATGTCCAGTACCACATGGCCTACATGTTATTCCACCTTCCTTTAACCACTTCCCATAGGTGCTGAAGACAGTAGTATGCAAACAGCTGACCAGTTTCACCATTTCAGAGATTCTTGTTTCCAGCCGCAGCACCACAACAATGTGTTAAAAGCACTCATATCAGTGGATTTCTGCATTTGCAGCCCGTTTCTTTGCTATGCTGACTGCTCACTTGTCTCTTTTCTGCTTACATTCTTTCCTCACTGTGTCACCTTCCCGCAACACCACCAGGAGGCATTCAACATCACAGTGGGTGGTGACCATAATGTTTTGGCCCATCAGTGTATGTGAGAAATGGTTTTCCAGATGTACACCTACACCCTAATCCTTAAAATAAAGGAGAGCTGATTTTGTGGTCTATGTTTTCAGTGTAGTTGTTGCAAAATCAGAATTTGATTTGAAAATGTAGTCAGTTTGGCATTTGTATGAAAAGCTTTGCAGTCTGGCCTGCCTCCCACCGTTCCAAACTGGTATTCTCCATATAGAAGGACATGATTAGCTCTGTGGACCCTCTGAAGAAACCTAATGTAAATCTTGTTCCATTATCATAAAAGTTGAAGCAAGTTGAAGGATAACAGTTTTCAAGAAACTTTGAAATTGTGTAAAGAAGATTAAATACCAAATTTTGCCATATAGTCAGATGTTAAATTATTGTTTATTAGTCATTAGGAGGATCATCATCATTGTCATAATTATCATCATCATCATCATTGTCATAGATTTTGTTCTCTCTCTTATCTAGCATTTGTTCAGCCCTGTCATCAGATCTTTTCATGATGTTTTTTGGATGTTGTCTCCAGTAAGTACTTACCACACCTGTCGTACATTATGAAGGTGAAAGGCAGCCTCAACTATGCCTGTCTCCGGACCAAGTAATAATTGTGTATTTGGGTAGAACAAACATATCATGAAATGATTGTTAAAAATCACCTGCACTCCACATCTATGCTGGCTGGTGCCTTGTAATTACTTTGACTAATAACATTTATTTCTGTTGCGTTCATACTCCTTAGACTTCAGTACAAAGAATGTTTTAAATTTGGTCTTGCATTATCTTATTTCTGTGTTGTTGACCACCTTATTGTTTCCCTATTTCATCATGTTATTGCTAAAAGCTGCACCTTTATTTTGAATTGTTGCCACGTTATGACTTTAAAACTTTCTGGCAGTGTGTGGGATGGTGGATAATAATTATGTTGCCTGTACTCTAATTTTGTAAGTTGAAATGTTTGGTAGTCTTCTGTGATTTTTAGATACCACACCCTTTCACAAGGGCCTTAAAACTATTTGTGCAGACAGCCACATCGATGTTCACACACCTGAGAATAAGTATGAAAACCTTTACAGCTTGTCCCATCATTCTCAGCTCTTGAAACAGTTCAGAGATGATTTCTGCTGTTTGTTTCCATTTCCAAAAAGTTAGTTGCTCTCCTTAAAAGTGGAGAATTATCTCGGACACTTGCCATGTGGTTTTCTATAACATAGCAGCCGCCACACAAAACAGAACATGGAGAGCGAAACACAGGTTTTCAATATAAACTCATAATCAAAGCAAGCTCACTTTTACAAAGTTTCACCAGTTACACATGATATATCATTCATCTGAAACACAATAATGTCAGCCATTATGAACACCATCCAAGGCATAAGCGGACATGAACAGATTCACAACGAAGCATAGCACATTCCCATATGACCGACAATGATCGGATAACCTCCCAGGTGCAGACACCTCATTACTTATACATTCTTGGTGCAGATGGCAAAGGGGAAGCTTGCTCCAAAACTGCTTCTAGTGTTTGCAACAATGCCCAATCAGCACCCATTTTGGTTAACAAAATTATTTATATGATTGTTAGTTGAAGACTAACAGTGATCTCAATTTTTATATAAGTATTTCTGCACTTTATATATGTTCTATAAAATCCTTAGCCCAGTAACTCTTAAATTTTGAACTCCAGAATTTCCCAAATGGAACCAATGGTAGCTGGAAGCATCTGGACATCTGTGTTCTAAATCTGTACCTTTTAAAACGGTCAATGTCTTAAGACTTGGTACAGCTTCATTATTACATATAAAGAATGTAATGCTGTCATATTAGCTTTGTAGCTTAATAGCAAAGATTAGTTAATGTAACTCTTTCTACAAGATTTAGGTATGAAAATTGGTTTTTCCCTAAAAATTCAAGAAGTAGATGTATCTTCATGGTAACATCTACCAAATGTTTGTACGATAAATTGAACTTAATTCCAGAATTAGAACGCTGTAACTTAAATATTACATACATATAATGTTGTGAAAAAAGTGGAATAATTCAAAAAGTAAAATCTACCATGTGTTTATGCAATAAACTGCATCTAGTTCCAAAAGGAGAACTTTCTAGCATTAATATTCCTTGCCTTTTAGAATTGCACACAACATGGATTTCAGAAGTAATTAATTAGTGAGCCATGTTGAGATTCACAATATTTAACCTTTTATTTGTCTTATGTAATCTGACCAAGTTTTGAAACAATATTTAGACAACGACTTTCATATAAGGTGCAGTCTCTTTGTTAGTGGCTCATGGGATACATTAGGCATTCTGTTTGACTGATCTTGGCTGACCAACTGAGGAAGACCAATACTTTACTCACCCCACTAGCACTGGCTTGTTCCCGACATTACTCCCTATTTCATTTGATGGCGAGCTTTCTGGAAGTAAGAGCTTACGTACACACACACACACACACACACACACACACACACACACACACAGAGAGAGAGAGAGAGAGAGAGAGAGAGAGAGAGAGAGAGAGAGAGAAATGTAAATAAATCAGTGCCCACTATCAGACATCACATATATAATTAAGGCAAGGCTAGCCAGTGTCCCCTTCAGTGCAGATGCTGACCATACTTAAACTTGTAAGTTCAGAATGGGAAGCAAGTTGAGAATGGGGGGCATGCCGGGATAGTCCGTGCAGTTGTGAAGACCACTGCATCTGGATGGCTTAGTGGTCAAAGCATCTGTCTAGCAACTAGGAGACCTGGGTTCAAATCCTGGTCCAGCACAAAGTTTCAACTTTCCCCATTGATGTAAATCAATGCCCTTTAGCAGCTAAATGTCATTAATTCGTTTCTGTCTGCATTCATAATGGCTGCAGGAGCAAAATGATGTTTATTCTTTTAGACACCACTTATATGAGATATGTTCAAAAAATTCCACAACATTTGTAATTTCACGCCAGTGGTGTGTTTGAGCAAAATGCGGTTGGCATCACTGCACACGCCTGTGTTTAATGTGTAACTGCCGGAAGTTACGTTGTTGTATGTCTGTTAGTTATTGCTCAGTGCAGTGTTGAGCAGAAATAATGTCGCACAGTTTGCCAATTTTGAGATGGTAGTGTTAGAGGGGCAATGCGTATGCATTACATTTTGTCTGAAACTCAAGAAAACCGTTACAGAGGCACTTCAAATGATGCAGGAAGCCTGTGGTGATGAGTGTTTAAGCCATATCCGGTGTTACAAATGGTTCACATGGTTTAAAAGTGGCTGGATGGAAGTGAAAGATGACCCTCGTTCAGGATGTCTTTCAATGCCTACGGACGATGCTCATGTCAGGATCGTCAACAAAATCGTGCATGCCAATTAAAGACTGTCTGTCTGAGAGATTGCAGAAGAATGTAACATTTCAGTTGGATCATGTCATTAAATCCTGATACAGCAGCTTGGAATGCACCGTATTGCTGCCAAATTCGTCCCATCGCTCATGAGTCAAGACCAGAAAGACTTCAGCCTCGCAATCTGTGAAGAGCTTTAGTATCATGCAAATGAGAATGAGATGTTCCTTAAGAGAATTGTAACAGTTATGATGTTGAGACCAAGGTTCAATCTTCATAATGGATTGAGAAAAGTTCTCCAAGACCAAACAAAGCTTGTCATGTCAGGTCAAATGTCAAAGCCATGCTGATAGTTTTCTTTGATTTTGAAGGATTAGCTTATCATGAATTCATGTCACAGGGACAAACTGTTAATCGATGATACTATCGGGACATGTTTGGGATGCCTGTGAGAAAATACGAGAAGTAAATGGCCTGAAATGTGGTGAGACAGTTCGTGGCTCTTGCATTACAATAACGCACCCGCACATTCATCGCTGTCGGTGCATGACTATTGCACAAAGATCAAAGTCACTGTGCTGCCTCATCCTCCATACTCTCCAAACCAGGCCTATGTGGACTTTGGACTTCTTTTTATTTCCAAAGTGGAAAATCCCATTGAAAGAACAAAGATTTGCAATGATAGATGAGATAAAACAAAATTCTCAGACTGTGCTTCATGCAGTCAAACAAGATGTGTACCAAGACTGCTTCCAGAAGTGGAAATGGCATTGGGAGTGGTGTATCAATGAGTATTTCAAAGAGGACCATGCACAGTAAGTTAAAGGTAAGGGTAGAAAAAATTTGTGGGCAAAGTTCTGGGATTTTTGGAACAGACCTCATATGTTAATATAGAAGTTAGTTCATAAAAATATTATCTTTCTTATTACAAAGGATACCCAGTAAGTAAGTTGCTTGTGCAATATATACTACAAATGCTCTGCGATCACAAGAAAGTGCATTTGTATCTGCTGGGGAAAGGGGGGGGGGATGCAGATCACTAGGACAGAGATGATATTGTTAAAGATGATAGCGTCCACAGCTCGTGGTCGTGCAGTAGCGTTCTCGTTTCCCGTGCCCGGGTTCCCGGGTTCGATTCCCAGTGGGGTCAGGGATTTTCTCTGCCTCGTGATGACTGGGTGTTGTGTGATGTCCTTAGGTTAGTTAGGTTTAAGTAGTTCTAAGTTCTAGGGGACTGATGACCATAGATGCTAAGTCCCATAGGGCTCAGAGCCATTTTTGAACGAAAGATGATAGCAATGTAAACACTTGATTGTAATTTGTGATAATGTTTAAGAAAATTTGTATCACTGATATGTGCAAAGTGTCATCAGTTATATGGTTTATTAATGTATATAATTTTGTCAGCAGTTGACGTTCATCATCTAATTTATGAAGTATATGATGAACAAATCATGACTACCTCAGTGTTATGGAGATGGATGTGACAGACCAGGAAAGAAGGCCAAGGAGATGTGCATTATGAGGAACATAAGGGATGGCAATGTCCTGTTACTTGTGGATTGATCCATGCTGTGGTAGAAAATATGAGAAAGAACAGATGATTCCTCATGAAAATTCTACCTCTGAAATTTTCACAAATTTTGCTATTGCTGCTGCACAAAATTGTGTTGGACTGGCTAAATGTCTGCGTATTATGTTCCCACGGAGTCCCACATTTGCTAGAGAAGACCACAGATAGCACAAAATTATGAGGTCATTAATGTTTTTTATATGGTACCCAGAGAAGGATGATGACTTTTTGACTTGTATTGTGACAGGGGAGGAGAGATGGCTATTGACGTAAGACTCTGGAAACAAAACAATAGTCATTGAGTTGAAGCACACATCTTCACTGCAGGAGACGGAAATATATCTTACTTGTGTACCTACTGACACATTCCACAATGTGGCAAGTTTTCAAGAATGTGATCTATGAAACAGAAAAAGAGGGTGCAGAGGAGACTGCTTACTTGGAAGCTCATATCCCTTGTGTATTAGGAGAAACAGTATGTATTTCTGATTGATTTTTTGGAGTTTGCTGTAACCATCAGTACCAACAACCATTATGACATTCATAATGCTAGCTGCATTGCTCGATTTAAATGAGTGACACTATATGTTCATATTCATGTTCTCATCGACGACAGCATTGTGGCTGCAATATTATGACTTATTACAAACTTTGGTTGCTAAACATTTGTTCTGATTTTCGTCTCTTTTTTTTGTGATGGAAGCTTTTGTGCTGGCAAGAGATTGCAAGTTAAAGATACTGTCAGAAAAGCTATTGTCCCATGTATCATAATTGCAACCCCCCCCCCCCCCCCCCCCTCTCTCTCTCTCTCTCTCTCTCTCTCTCTCTCTCTCTCTCTCTCTCTCACTCACACACACACACACACACACACACACACACACACACACACATGCATGCACGCACACTTATGCATACCCAGGAGCAGTTATGTCGAGACATAGCCGTAGACTTACTTTTCAGTTTATGACAAAATCCTATAATTATTGTTGTGATAATTCTTTTCATCACCACCATCATCATTCTGAGTGTTAATTTCCAGATTTTGGGTGCTGCTAGAACGTCCAACACATTCTGTGAATTCTGTGGATACACCAGGAGTGGAAGAGTTTCAGAGCAATGTGTCAATACAGTCTGGTACTGGAGAAGGAACAGTAGAGGTAGCAACAGTAGCAGAAGCATCTGCAGTGGCTGATATTGCTTATGAAAATGAGTCACTGACAACCAAACTCAAATACATTCCATCTCTTCTGAAGTACATGGTTCCACTGGGAACAGTTTATTTATTTGAATATTTTATTAATCAAGGTCTGGTAAGTTCAGAAACTCATTTCTCTGAATAAAATAGTGGTGAATTAGTCTCAATTTAGATATTTTTAGGTTTTATAGCTGTCATTGCTGTTTTTGGTAATGTGCAAAAAGATATTTTGAATAAAAATATTAAACTGGTACTTAACTACACAAGAATAGCTGCTTCAGTACATTTTGGATTGTACAATTCTCTCCCATAAGAGCCACTTTCTCTGTATTAAACCAGTTGTCTTCCATTATTGAATTACTGAGTTCTTATCCTTTTTATTTCTTCTGTAACTTGTTAAGTAGGCTCACTGGACAAAAAATTAGTCACTCCTAGAAAAATCATAAGCATTATTGAATACCATGTAATTCCACCCCTAAACTTGATAACCACCAGGATTCAGTTAGGAAGTGAGTCCACAAGGTTGTGCAGATTTATCACATCCAGGTTAAGCCATTCACTGAGGATCTGATCATGTAGTACCACCAAATTGTGGGAATGCTGAGGTTGGTATTTTACCCGCTGTTCCCAAAACCCCACAGAATTTTTGCGGGGTTCAAGTTAGATGATTTTGCAGGCCAATGAAGATGTAATAGTATGGGGGAGTGCTCAGAAAACCAGTCACATATTCTTCCAGCCCAGTGATACTTTGCTGTTGTCATTTTTATTTGCCTGTGTGAGCAATGGTGAGGTGACCTACTCCATATGTTCATTGCGGGCAGTTCCTGTTGCATTGTTTTCTCACCAACAGGTCAGGCTGGACCTTCATTCACTGCCTGCAGCAATTCCTGTTGGGTTTGGAAATAATTTTGATTCAGAAGCCATGAAATGCTTCTCCGGTCCCACTGTCAGGATCTTTTTCCGACTAAAATTCTGACGTTGTGTTTTGTGGCCACATGTGTTACACCACTATTTGTAGACACATTGAGCAGTCTGCTATGAAACACCAACAAATCTGACTTTACACACAATATGGCCATGGGCATGGTCAAGCATGATTGCCTCTTTTTGCCACTCTGTCACATCCTTACATTTACTTATCTTTATGTACAATGCCGTCTTGAAACATAAATGTCTCACTGATCACTATTATCTTAGGCTCAGGTAGAGACAATGCACACACATTTGAGCACATGACCCAATCGCTGTGCCTTCTGTAGAGGCTTAATGATTCATCTATTTGTGCACACTGGGATGATTAATTTTTTATCCGATGAGCGTACATACCCTGTCGCTGACGTTTCAAATGTCTGATTCCTCATTTGCCACTTTTAAGATCTCCATCCCTTGCTTCTTTGTTTGAAACTACTGTTAATAGGCAGCTGGGCACATATATTAAAAAGAAAGAAATAGTGTCTGTAGCTTTGAAAATATTCAGTTTTAATTTGTGTGTCTGTATGTGCCATTTTTATGTGTACACTTGTTCCTATCACAAAATTGGTAGTAGACACTCCTCTTCACTCTACTTTTTGATTCTTGTTTTAGTTTCTACTTTTGTTTTGAATTGGGTTTTATTTCTCGGTAATTAAATTAATTCACACCTACAAATTTAGTGAAGAATGATGTATTTCTGTTTACAGTTTGAACTCATCTATTTCCCTGGAATATGGATAAGTCATAGTGAGCAGTACCGTTGGATGCAACTTTGTTATCAAATTGGTGTATTTATATCCCGAACATCAGCATCTTTTATCATCATTCGTCAGATCTGGCTGATGTCCATATTACAGGTAACAGTTATTTATGTATTACTATCTATTTGAACTTAAGCCATAAATTCTTTCATAAGGAATTAGTTGTGAAAAAGTTCTTGGTGAACTTGTCATGTCAGATTTGTATAAAATTCCAAGCTTTTGACGATATCCTCTATTGTATCTGGAAAATATTGTCAAAACCTTGAAATTTTGTACCATTTTACAGATTTTATATCACTTTCTCAAAACTTGTTTTGTGCTATTTGAAGATTATTTCAGATCACATCTTGAACAAATTCACGTTAACCAGATTATAATAAGCATGCAGACAAGTTTCAGGTAATTCATAAAAAAGCGCCACATTCCACTCTGGGTAATACAGTGTTGGAGGAAGAATGATAAATAGAAGATACAGAAATATTTGTGTACGCAGTGCACATAGAACTAGTAAAATATCTTACCAAGAACAATAAGTAAAGTCCATCCCTGGACACTTTAAGCAAAACATAGATCACCCAATGAACACAAAATTACAGTGTACTTACATTCTCATATTCCACTCTTTTTTTAATTTACTTTGAAAATTGTGAAACAAAAATTAATGAAATCCAGAAACCAAAAAGATCCTTTAATTTAATGAAATGGCTTACTCTCAGCAATGATATATTGATTTAGTGTTTTTCTTTCCATGCACAATATTTTGACAACATGACTCAGTATTTTCGTTAGGTGCTATCTGAGACAGCTTGTCAAGTGGAATGGATCCCATATTTATACCTACAGCCTTCCACTTCCATGTTCACTTCCAGGCATTCTGTCTGCAGTCCACTCCTGCCAGAAGCGTCTGTATGTGTGCCCTCTTCTGTCCAGTGTGCTAATCCGAATGCTGGTGTTCTGTCTTCGATCCAGCATACCTGTGTGCATGCTGTCATTCTGTTTTCAATCCAATGTCATTCCAGGTGTTCCCTCTGTGGTCCGCTCCTGCTAGAAGCATCCTTAGGCATTTCCTCTTTATGAGACCTTGAACATTTCCTCTTTAGTTCAGCGCACCAGGCGAAGCGCTGGCATTCCATCTTTGGTCCAGTGCACCTGTCCACGCATTGGCATTTTCTGTTTTCGGCCCATTGCAGTTCTAGGTGTTTCGTCAATGGTCTGCTCCTGCTAAAAGTGTTTATATGCATTCCCTGTCTGATCTGATGTGCTAGTCCGAATGTTGGCATTTCATCTTCAGTCCAGTGTACCTGTTTGCACATTGGCATTACATTTTTGGTCCAGTCCTGTTCTAAGTGTTCCCTTTGTAGTATGCTCCCACTTGAAGCATCCACTGACATTCAGACTTTGGTCCACTGCACCTGGTGCCCTGTGTGTGCTTTGTTCCCCATGTCCACACTCTCAGTTCTTCTTTTTGTGGACTCCTACTACTGCTGCCGCCGCTGTTGTCGTTGTGTTTGCAGCAACTCCAGTGCAGTATTCCAGGCTCTACTGAGCTCGTACCCAGTGTCATGATTCATATGGTTTTCTGTGACCTTTACCTCTATAGACTCTCATAACACTGTACCAGTACCTGGGATTCTGTGCCAGAATCCTTGTTTCATCATAGTTTGTGGAATTATTGAGTTCCAGACAGTGCCCAGCAATGGCTGATTTAGTTGCCTGTCTTAGTTGGGTGTACCTCTGATGTTCTTTGCACCTCATATCCACTGTCCACTGTAATCTTTGACACGCCACACTGACAAAGTATAAGTTCATGGTTTTTGTAGTCCCAGGTCACCTTTCACATTTCCCAGTAGTCCTCTTATTTGTGTAGGTGTACAGAACACCCACTTGATGTTATGCCTCCTGAGATACCTGCTGATGTTTGGCAGAAACAGATCCCACATAGAGCAGGTATGCCACAGCCTTTGTTTCATCTAGTTGTTCTTCAAGATTGCATGGTGGAGTGACTTGTAGAAGTGTCTCCTGAATCTGTTTGGCTGAGTATCCATTTTTGCAGAACACTGTAAGTGCTGTATTTCTGCTGCCAAGCTATCTAGGTCTTACAAGATGTGCGTCCTGTGGACCAATGTCTTCAGAACTCCATTCTTCTGTACAGGATGGTGACAGCTTCTGGCTTGCAGGTATAAAACAGCGTGTGTAGGTTTGCGATACTGTGACATCAGAGGCACTGTGACCAAATCACCCACCTGTTCTCCTTTTGACTAGTGCATCCAGTAATGGCAACTGCCCATCCTTTTCAAGTTCCATAATGAACTTAGTATTAGGGTGCCATGAGTTAAGATGGTCGAGAAACACATTGAGCCTCTCCCTACCATGAGGCCAGATCACAAATGTATTGTCTGCATACCTGAAGAAGCTTGTGAGTTTGTATCTAGCTGTCTCTAATGCCTCCTCTTCAAATCTCTCCATTGACATATTGGCAACCACTGGAGACAGAGGGCGATATATTCTGTCTGCTCATAATACTGGCAGCCACACTGGGCCAAAGATAGAACACGTGTGCTTGGCCTGGCACACCGGACTGAAAAAGAAATGCTTAAGAATGCTTCTAGTGGGGGCAGACTGCAGAGGAAACACCTGCAACCACGCCAGACCGAAAATGGAATGCCAGTACATGGACAGGCACATCAGTCCAAAGATGGAACGCCAGTGCTTGGACTGGTGTACCAGACCCACATAATGACACTTCTAGCAGGAGTGAACTGCAGGCAGAATCCCTGGAGCCAATCATGGAGGGGGAAGGCCATAAATATAATGCTGGACCCATTCCACTCGATGAGCTGTCTCAGGTAGCATCTGACAACATCTGACATGTCAAAATATTGTGTATGAATGATCTTGATATCTGGCAGAATACTCAATATTTAAAAATGTCTATAGATCTCTGGCAAAGACTGAAAAATTCTTATTTATTTTTTGTATTAGACCTATTCCTGCATTAACCATGTCTGAATTTGCATTGATAACCTTTACTCACATGACCAGACATCCTGTTCTTGCTGTCACCACACTTCAGTAAGTCCCAACTTCAGTCTATAAATTTCTCTTTTTAAATTCTCTAATCTACCTACCTGATTAGAGGATCTAACATTTCGTGCTCCGACCCATGCAATGACAGTTTTGTTTTTCCTTATGACAACATCCTCCTTAGTAGCACACTCAGAGGTTCAAATGAGGAATTGTTTTACCTCCAGAATATTTTACCCAAGAGAATGCCATCATCATTAAGCAATATAGCAGAACTGTGTGTACTTGGAAGTGTAATGGCTGTAGTTTCCCCTTGTCTTCAACTGTTCTCAGTATCAATCTAGTGAGACCATGTTAGTTAATTTTACAAGCCCAGATCAATCAGTCATTCAGACTGAAAAGGCTATTGACACTTTTCAGGAACTATATGTGAGTCAGGCCTCTCCAGAGACACCACTACAATGAGTTTGTGCCTATGATATGGCTATCTGTATTGTCAAGGAACACAAGTCATCTCAATATGTCATGACCCATGGCTCATTATTTATGAAATGATAAATTTAATATTTATGATTTTGAGAAAATTCAGTCATCAGAAATACCTTCTAAAAATGATCCCTCAAATGCATATAATACATCATTTTATGTCTATTTTCAATTGCATTTTATTTGATGCGTACAAAACTTTATTATCTTGCACTGTTTGCTACTTAACCAAAAAATTAGGATAATTAGAGTTAACTCAAATTTAACTGCACATGTTCAAAAGTATATGAAAAGGAAATAATTTAAAATATTTGGAAAAGTTCTTCATGAGTGCATGTTGTGGTATGTTACTTGTTTGTTAGTATTACCCAGTGATTTATCTACTGCAGTGATATTGTTTCTTAAGAGTGACAGCTGAATAACTGAATATGGTTGTAAATAAGAATTTAAAGAATGATTGAAAGATATTCCTGCTTAGCAACAATGACAAAAAATGGGTTTCAGATTGCCTTAGCAGTTGGCATGAACATTTCATCTGACAGCATAGAGCATCAATGGACAACAAACTAGACAGGCATGTGAGAGATGGGAAAGAATTGCCAATATTTGACAGCCATGTTAGAAAGCTGCTATGAAAGCAAAGATAGCTTCACTGCAAATTTAAAAATGGTCAAAGCCTCACAGACAAACAAAAATGAAGTGTAGCCAAAATTAGTGTAAGGAGAACCATCCCTGGAGCATTAAACAAATTAGAAAGTAAAATTCTGTCTGCAGACTTGACAGAAAACTGTAAAAAATTTTGATCTTATGTTAAACCAGGAAATGGATCAAAGTGATTTGTCCACACTCTCTGTGACCATAATGGCATCGAAATGGAAGATGTCACAGAGAAGGCTGAAATACTAAACACTTTGTTCAATACTGTTTCACTGAGGAAGACTGCACTGTCATTCCTCCTTTAAATTATTGCATGGACATCAAAATGACAGATATTGAACTAATTGACTGTAGGATAGAAAAGCATCTGAAATCACCTAACAGAGGGTCTCTGTACCTAATAAGATACCAATATGATTCAACGTAGAGTATGTGGAACAATTAGTTTCCATTCTAGCAATAGTGCAACATAGGTTGCTGGAGCTGCAAAGCATTCCTTGTGTTGGAAAGAAGTGCAGGCCTTACCATTTGCAAGAAGTGCCATCAAACAGTTACACAAAACTATAGGCATGCATCTCAGACATCAGTCTGTTGTAGAATTTTGGAATGTGTTCTATGCTCACATATTATGATGTTTCTGGAGGCTGAAAATCTCCTTTGTAGGAATCAACATGGTTCTGAGAACAGTGATCATGTGAAATACAGCTTGCTCTGTTCATCCATGAGACCTTGAAAGCAGTAGTTACTGGCATCCAGGTTGATGTCATGTTCCTTTACTTGCAGAAGGTAATGAACACAGTGTGAATGTATGGAATATCAGGTCAGTTGTGTGACTAGATTGAGGAGTTTCTAGCAAACAGAAGACAGCATTTCATTCTGATTGGAGACAAATCTTAAGGCATAACAGTAACTTCAGGCATACCCCAAGAGAGTGTTTTAGGGCAATTACTTTTCACAAAATATATAAAAGACTTACTGGATAACGTAGGAAATTCCATGAGGCTTTTTGCAGATGATGCTTTTGTACACAGAGAAGTCGCAATGCTAGAAATTGTAGCAAAATGTAAGAAGACCTGGGGAGGATCAGCACTTGGTGCAGGTATATGCAGTTGACCCTTGATGTAATGTAATGCTCATAAATAGGCAGAAAGATCCAGTATTGTATGATTACACAATTGCCGGCCTTCACTGAAGGTAGTTACTGCCATAAAATATCTAATAGTATGCAAATGGAGTGATATAAAGCAGAACAACGACATAAACCTAATCACAGGAAATACAGATGCCAAATTGAGATTAACTAAAATAAACTTCAGGAAATGTAGACCACTCACAAAGGAGGTATGTTACAAAATCCACTGTTCTACCAATCCGTCTGAGATGACAGAGAAAATAGAGAAGTTCCATAGAAGAGCAGCATGTTTCAGTACAGGTTTACTTAGTAAGCACAAAAGCATCACAGAGGTTCTCATCCAAGTTCAGTAGCAGACGCTATGAGAGAGGCGTTTTGAATCAAAGTGTGGTTTACTGTTAAAGTTGTGAGACTGTACATTCCTAGAAGAACCAACCAATATATTGCTTCCTCTTACATATATCTCGTGAAAATACCATGAAGATAGAATTAGAGAGGTTGAAGCTTGCATGGAGGCTGACCAGTAATCATTCTTCCCACAAACCATTTGCAACAGGAATGGGAAACGGGGGGGGGGGGAGTAACAGTGGTCCGTGGTCCACAAAGTACCCTCTCCACGAACCATAAGATGGTTTTCAGAGTATGGATGTAGATGTAGAATAAATACATTGACAGAAAAAAATGGCAGCACCAAGGAGGAGTTGTGTGACATAAATGAAAGTTGTTATGTTTATTTCCACATCTGAAAAATGATGTCTTTCAAAATTTCACGCCAGTTGCATAACAGTGGTGCTATGAAGAAACAAATCAGGTATGCTTTAAATACACAGTCGTGAGTGTTAATTACCTTTCGATTGGATGTTGATGTTGGTCAAGAATACCTTTAAGGTGACAGACACTATTATCAATACCTCACTGAGTTTGAACAAGGTCATGTAATAGGGCTATGAGAAGCTGGATGTTCCTTCTGCAATATTGCAGAAAGACTTGGCAGGAATGTAGCAGCTGTACATGATTGCTGACAATGGTGGGTGTGGACACTACTGAGAGGGAAATACTAAACACCTTTTTCCAAAGCTATTTCAAAGAGGAAGACCGCACTGCAGTTCCTTCTCTAAATCCTAGCACAAACGAAAAAATGGCAGACATCGAAATAAGTGTCCAAGGGATAGAAAAGCAGTTGAAATCACTCAACAGAGGAAAGTCCACTGGACCTGACGGGATACCAATTCGATTCTACACAGAGTACGCGAAAGAACTTGCCCCCCCTTCTAACAGTCGTGTACCACAAGTCTCTAGAGGAACGGAAGGTTCCAAATGATTGGAAAAGAGCACAGATAGTCCCATTCTTCAAGAAGGGTTGTCGAGCAGATGCTCAAAACTATATACCTATATCTCTGACATCGATCTGTTGTAGAATTTTAGAACATGTTTTTTGCTTGCGTATCATGTCATTTCTGGAAACTCAGAAACTACTCTGTAGGAATCAACATGGATTCCAGAAACAGTGATCGTGTGAGACCCAACTCGCTTTATTTGTTCATGAGACCCAGAAAATATTAGATACAGGCTTCCAGGTAGATGCCATTTTCCTTGACTTCTGGAAGGTGTTCGATACAGTTCTGCACTGTCGCCTGATAAACAAAGTAAGAGCCTACAGAATATCAGACCAGCTGTGTGGCTGGATTGAAGAGTTTTTAGCAAACAGAACGCAGCATGTTGTTATCAATGGAGAGACATCTACAGACGTTAAAGTAACCTCTGGCATGCTGCAGGGGAGTGTTATAGGACCATTGCTTTTCACAATATATATAAATGACCTAGTAGATAGTGTCGGAAGTTCCATGCGGCTTTTCGCGGATGATGCTGTAGTATACAGAGAAGTTGCAGCATTAGAAAATTGCAGCAAAATGCAGGAAGATCTGCAGCGGATAGGCATTTGGTGCAGGGAATGGCAACTGACCCTTAACGTAGACAAATGTAATGTATTGCAAATACATAGAAAGAAGGATCCTTTATTGTATGATTATATGATAGCGGAACAAACACTGGTAGCAGTTACTTCTGTAAAATATCTGGGAGTGTGCCTGTGGAATGATTTGAAGTGGAATGATCATATAAAATTAATTGTTGGTAAGGCGAGTGCCAGGTTGAGATTCATTTGGAGAGCACTTAGAAAATGTAGTCCATCAACAAAGGAGATGGCTTACAAAACACTCGTTCGACCTATACTTGAGTATTGCTCATCAGTGTGGGATCCATACCAGGTCGAGTTGACAGAGGAGATAGAGAAGATCCAAAGAAGAGTGGCACGTTTCGTCGCAGGGTTATTTGGTACGCGTGATAGTGTTACGGAGATGTTTAGCAAACTCAAATGGCAGACTCTGCAAGAGAGGCGCTCTGCATTGCGGTGTAGTTTGCTGCCCAGGTTTCGAGAGGGTGAGTTTCTGGATGAGGTATCGAATATATTGCTTCCCCCTACTTATACCTCCTGAGGAGATCACGAATGTAAAATTAGAGAGATTCGAGTGTGCACAGAGGCTTTCCGGGAGTTGTTCGTCCCGCGAACCGTACGCGACTGGAACAAGAAAGGGAGGTAATGGCAGTGGCATGTAAAGTGTCCTCTGCCACACACTGTTGGGTGGCTTGCGGAGTATAAATGTAGGTGTAGATGTAGAGGGAAGACTGTATAGCTCTGATGCACCATACTGCATCTGCAGCAGCAATTTGAGCAGCAGTTGGCACCACACACTGAACTGTTACAAACTGGTTACTTCAAGGGCTGCTCCGAGCTAGACTTCCTGTAGCTCCCTGCATTCCACTGACCCCAAACTACCACCATTTGTGGCTTCAGTGGTGTCAAGTGAGAGCTCATTGGAGGGTGATAGCTGGTTCTGCGTTGGTGCCAGTGATGGCCTTGTGTTGATTAGATGGAGGCCAGTTGACAGCCTGCAACCAACCTGTCTGCTTGCTAGACACACTGGACCTACACCTGGAGTTATGGTTTCTGGTGCAATTTTGTAGGTGCACTCTTGTGGTTATCCCACTTACACTGAATGCAAATTTGTATGTCAGTAGAGTGATGCAATTCATGAACAGTATTCCAGGGGATGTTTTCCAACAGAATAACACTCATCCACATACTGTTGTTCTAACCCAACATGCTGTACAGGGGGTCGACATGTTGCCTTGGGCTGCTCAATCACCAGATCTGTCTCCAATTGAACAAGTATGGGACATCATCATCCACTACCAGCATTAACTACCACTGTATTGACTGACCAAGTGTGAAAGGCATGGAACTCCATCCCACAAACAAACACACAGCACCTGTACAACACAGTGCATGTACATTAGCATACTAGCATTTCACATTTCAGGGGCTTACCTCACGCTTTCATTAACCAGTGATCTTACTATGCTAATCACTCAAATATGTTACCCAGACAAAAGTATTCCCAAAATTTATTACTCTACATTAATTATTTTTTGCTGTTGTCATTTTTTTCTACAGGTGTATGTTTGTACAGAATATTGTTATATCAGCTGATAGCACTGCCTGAGAACTTACTTCAGCAGTAAAAAATTAATGTTATTGCTGTTGTGGTGGTGGTGGTGGTGGTGGTTGTGATCTTCAGTCCAACAACGGGTTTGATGCAGCTCTCTATGCTAGCATACCCTGTGCAATCCTCCACATTTCTACATAACTACTGTTATCTACATAAATTTAAACCTTCATACTACAGCCAAGCCTTGATGTCCCTGCAAATTTTTTACTCACAACACTTTACTCCATTACCAAATTGACGTTTCCTTGATGCGTTAAAATGTGTCAACAAATTTTTTCCTTCAGTCAAGTTGTGCCATAAATTTCTTTTTCCCCCATTCAGTCCAGTACCATGTAATTAGTTATTCAATCTACCCACCTAATCTTGAACATTATCCTGTGGAACCCCTCATCAGTAGCTTCTGTTCTTTTCTTATCTGTTCCTCATCCATGTTTCACTTCTGTACAACGCTACACTAAAGGCAAATACCTTCATGAAATACTTCCTAACTTTTCAATACATATATATATTTGATATTAATAAATTTCTGTTTTTAGGGAATGCTTGTCTGATTATTGGTTCAAATGGCTCTGAGCACTATGGGACTCAACTGCTGAGGTCATTAGTCCCCTAGAACTTAGAACTAGTTAAACCTAACTAACCTAAGGACATCACAAACATCCATGCCCGAGGCAGGATTCGAACCTGCGACCGTAGCGGTCTTGCGGTTCCAGACTGCAGCGCCTTTAACCGCACGGCCACTTCGGCCGGCTGTCTGATTATTGCCAGTCTGCATTTTATATTCTCTCTACTTTGGCCATAGTCACTTATTTTACTGTCCAAATAACAAAAATCCTCTACTACTTTTAGTGTCTCATTTCCTAATCTAATTTTTCCAGCATTATCTGATTTATTTCATTTATTTTGAGTACATTCCATGACTACAAAGGAACTTATATGTGCAAAATAAATAAACTGGAGGGAAATTTATGTGTCCTTGTGACTGGATACAATTTATGATTTGATACTTTGATTGACTGATTGATTTTTTTATTGGTCCAGTTTTATCATATAGCACAAATTGTACAATTGATATTGGACAGGTCAAAGATAAGTTACAATAATACACTCCTGGAAATGGAAAAAAGAACACATTGACACCGGTGTGTCAGACCCACCATACTTGCTCCGGACACTGCGAGAGGGCTGTACAAGCAATGATCACACGCACGGCACAGCGGACACACCAGGAACCGCGGTGTTGGCCGTCGAATGGCGCTAGCTGCGCAGCATTTGTGCACCGCCGCCGTCAGTGTCAGCCAGTTTGCCGTGGCATACGGAGCTCCATCGCAGTCTTTAACACTGGTAGCATGCCGCGACAGCGTGGACGTGAACCGTATGTGCAGTTGACGGACTTTGAGCGAGGGCGTATAGTGGGCATGCGGGAGGCCGGGTGGACGTACCGCCGAATTGCTCAACACGTGGGGCGTGAGGTCTCCACAGTACATCGATGTTGTCGCCAGTGGTCGGCGGAAGGTGCACGTGCTCGTCGACCTGGGACCGGACCGCAGCGACACACGGATGCACGCCAAGACCGTAGGATCCTACGCAGTGCCGTAGGGGACCGCACCGTCACTTCCCAGCAAATTAGGGACACTGTTGCTCCTGGGGTATCGGCGAGGACCATTCGCAACCGTCTCCATGAAGCTGGGCTACGGTCCCGCACACCGTTAGGCCGTCTTCCGCTCACGCCCCAACATCGTGCAGCCCGCCTCCAGTGGTGTCACGACAGGCGTGAATGGAGGGACGAATGGAGACGTGTCGTCTTCAGCGATGAGAGTCGCTTCTGCCTTGGTGCCAATGATGGTTGTATGCGTGTTTGACGCCGTGCAGGTGAGCGCCACAATCAGGACTGCATACGACCGAGGCACACAGGGCCAACACCCGGCATCATGGTGTGGGGAGCGATCTCCTACACTGGCCGTACACCACTGGTGATCGTCGAGGGGACACTGAATAGTGCACGGTACATCCAAACCGTCATCGAACCCATCGTTCTACCATTCCTAGACCGGCGATGGAACTTGCTGTTCCAACAGGACAATGCACGTCCGCATGTATGCCGCGCCACCCAACGTGCTCTAGAAGGTGTAAGTCAACTACCCTGGCCAGCAAGATCTCCGGATCTGTCCCCCATTGAGCATGTTTGGGACTGGATGAAGCGTCGTCTCACGCGGTCTGCACGTCCAGCACGAACGCTGGTCCAACTGAGGCGCCAGGTGGAAATGGCACGGCAAGCCGTTCCACAGGACTACATCCAGCATCTCTACGATCGTCTCCATGGGAGAATAGCAGCCTGCATTGCTGCGAAAGGTGGATATACACTGTACTAGTGCCGACATTGTGCATGCTCTGTTGCCTGTGTCTATGTGCCTGTGGTTCTGTCAGTGTGATCATGTGATGTATCTGACCCCAGGAATGTGTCAATAAAGTTTCCCCTTCCTGGGACAATGAATTCACGGTGTTCTTATTTCAATTTCCAGGAGTGTACATAGTATTAGCAAAATAGTAGGCAAATTAAAATTAGGTACCTATTACGATTAATTTTGTTACTTATTCAGAAATTCTCTGACAGAATAGAAACAGTGCTTTATTAGAAATGCCTTTAGTTTAGCTTTAAATATTGGATGAATAGTATTTTTTATTTCCTCTGATATCTTATTGTGTGGTATTACACCAGTGTTAATTATGCTCCCCTGATAGGTGGTTGTTCTGTGATATTTTTGATGTATATTTGATTCCCTTCTGGTACTATAGTTGTGTACATATTTGTTCTGTAGCAGTTTGCCTGTTTTCAGGAGGTAGTCCCTAGTGAACAAGATAGTTTCATAAATGAATAAACTTGGAACATTTAGAACACCAACCTCAGTAAAATGGGATTTACGGGACTCCATCTTTTTAAGGCCACAAATTATTCTTAAAGCTCTTTGTTGCATTCTAAAAACCTTTACACTGTGAGTTGAGTATCCCCAGAAAATGATCCCATATCGGATTAGTGAGTGGAACTGTGCATAGTATGCCTGCAGTACTGCTGTTTTGATTGTTGTAGCCTTTAAAATTCTTAGGCCATAGCACACAGATGATAGTTTTCTAAACAAGTTATTTATATGTGTGTCCCACTTTAAGTCTTGCTGAACCCAAAGACCCAAGAATTTTGTGACACTTACATTTTCTAGGGGATCATTTTTTAATTGGGCTTGAATAGACATTTGATTAGTTGGAGGAATGAAATGAAAATCAGCACACACAGTTTTTTCAGTATTTATAATGAGTTTGTTTTCCTTCTGCACCCAGGGGTGTCAGCTGTACGTTGGACATTTCTCGTCCCACATATACTCCTCACATAGAACTGTAACAGGTTTGTCTTTTCACAGTTCTGATGAGTAATTTTACTCATCTACAAGAAATATAAATAACATGCAAGAGAGTGGAATGACGTTGCATTACTAGTGAGCTTTATTAAACAGATGGTGTTCAGAAATGTCCAGTAGAACTCTGTTTTTAAGTGAGCTAGGGTGGGAGTAGTAAATCAATGATCTACTATCCATGTGGTTGAGTTTACTAAATCATTTTGCTATAATAACTTTGTTTGGACACATTTAGTTACCAAACCACTTGCCATTGGACTAAATTACTAGCTTAGCATGAACAAGTTTTTATATACTAAATGAGTCATGTAAGAGATATTGACCCATTTGTCTTGCGAACAGTTCAAGATATCAAAACAAGGTTTCTGAAAATTATGTTATCAGTAACTTTTACAATAAATAAGATATGTTATTGGTTAAAGTTTTTATTAATCTGTGAGAAAATATCTATAAAATAGTTTTTCCAGTTTTTCCACACCTCCACTGGAAATTATTTTTAATTTCATATTAACAAAATATATTGCTGTTCAGATAGTATGTTTGCTATATAGTTAAAACTTTACAGAGGTTTGTTTGTTATGTGGGATCGTGTTTTGTTAGCCAGATGCCTATCAGACTGGGAAAACATCTTCAGATTGCTTACATCCTGTTCCCCTTATCACCCTGTACTCAGCCCCTTAGAAAAGCAAGTACCGGTTCCACTACAATATTCATCACTAAACTCTTCCCTTGAAACTTCAATGCTAAATCTCAGCTGCAAACACTCGTCAGACTTCATACTTATACATCTGTTGTTGAGAACCAATGAAATTTTCAGTTTAACTGACGTGTACTCAAATGCATAAATGTTCCAGAAGCCCACAGATGGAATCTTAAAAAAGATTCTTTTATGACTCCAAATGTAGATTATACTCAGGGCTAGTTTAAGGCTCAAGCAACCGCTTTGGGCACCAAAGGTGTACAAGTGCTAAATTTGCATTCGGGGTTTGGGAGCAATTAGAAGAAGAACTGACACAGAAAAAAGTATACGATAACAGGAGCAAACTCTTTCCAGTAAACATGGGTCTGCAAGTGAACCATTTATGAGATGTAAGGGGCAATCAAAAAGGTTCATTTTGAGGATGTTGCTGCACTGTAAATGCAACAAAGTGCAACCCCGATGTGAGTATATAAGCACCGGCATGTAAGCAAGGGATTAGTGGGACATTTGTGTGTTTCCGATAGGCATATGGTAAATTCATAAATGTGAACTATGGCAATGTTATTACCAAATGTGTTCAAACAGGACCAATGTGCTGTTATTTTTTTCTTGGCTGCCGAAGGACCAACACAGGTAGACATCCATTGGAGAATAAAGAATGTGCATGGGGCAGCGAGTCTGTCGGAAACCACTGTTGTGGAATGGTGCATCAAGTTCCATTCTGGTAGACATCCATTGGAGAATGAAGAATGTGCATGGGGCAGCAAGTCTGTTGTAAACCGCAGTTGTGGAATGGTGCACTAAGTTCCATTATGGTCCCAATTTGACACAAGACACCAGCTGATGTGTAAGGCCAGCCTCATCCATTACAGACTACAACAAGCAGGCGATTAATGATGTGATTATGGCGGACCTGTGCATCTACATCCACAACTACGTAGATAGTCCACAACACACTGTATGGTGTGTGGTAGAGGGTTGCCTGTACTGGTACTTATCATTTCCTTTCCTGTTCCACTCGCAAATAAAGCAAGGGGAAAATGGCTGTCTGTATGCCTCCTTATTAATCCTAATTTCTCGTATCTTATCTTTGTGGTCTTTATGTGCAGTGCACGTTGGTTGCAGTGGAATTGTTCAGCAGTCAGCTTCAAATGCCGGCTCTCTAAATTTTCTCAATAGTGTTCTTGGAAAAGAATGTTGCCTTCCCTTGAGGAATACCCATATGAGTTCCCAGAGCATCTCCACAACACTTACGTGTTGTTCAAACCTACCGGTAACAAATCTAGCAGCTGGCCTGTAAATTGTTTTGATATCTTCCTTTAATCTGACGTTGTATGGATCCTAAACATTCAAGCAGTACTCAAGAATAGCTCGCACAGGTGTCCTATATGCAGCCTCCTTTCCAAATGAACCACACTTTCCTAAAATTCTCCCAATAGACTTAAGTTGGCCATTCACCTTCCCTACTACAGATGGCTGTCCACCAACTCATTTACATATCTAGAGAACAACAGTGTTCCTATCACAATTTCCTGGGGCTCTCCCAATGATACGTTTGTTTCTAATGAACACTCACCATCAAGAACAACATACTGGATTCTATGACTTAAAAAGTCTTTGAGCCACTCACATATCTAATGCATAAGCATTTTTGTGCCAGCAGAGGATCTTAACATCAGCAGAGAACAGGCAGGCCACTCCATTCGCCTGATATCTTCTATTTCAAAGTACTCCTCCACAATGGCAGCTCGGTGAGGCCATGCATTGTCATCCGTCAGGAGGAAGGTGGGACCCACTGCACCCTTGAAAAGGCAGACATACTGGTGCAAAATGACGTCCCAATACACCTGACCTGTTACAGTTTGTCTGTCAGACATGCAGGGGTGTATGTGCACCAACCATAATCCCACCCCACACCATCAGACCACGACCTCCATACAGGTCCCTTTCAAGGACATTAAGGGGTTGGTATCTGGTTCCCGGTTCATGCCAGATGAAAACCTGCCGAGAATCACTGTTCAGGCTATACCTGGACTCGTCCGTGATCATAACCTGGGACCACTGTTCCAGTAACTATGTACTGTGTTCTTGACACCAGGCTTTACGGGCTCTCCTGTGACCAGGGGTCAGTGGGATGCACCTTGCAGGTCTCTGGGCGAATAAACCATGTCTGTTCACTCGTCTATAGACTGTGTGTCTGGAGACAACTGTTACAGTGGCTGAGGTTAGGTCCCGAGCAAGGCTACCTGCAGTATTCTGTGGCCGTCTGCAGGCACTGATGGTGAGGTATCGCTCTTCTTGTGGTGTTGTACACTGTGGATGTCCCTGTACTGTAGTGCCTGGACACGTTTCCTGTCTGCTGGAATTGTTGCCATAATTTTGAGATCACACTTTGTGGCGCACAGAGGCCCGTGCTGTGACCTACTGTGTTTGACCAGCCTCCAGTCGCCTAATATTCTACCCCTCATAACACCATCAATATGTGTTCTTTGAGCCATTTTCAACACACAGTCACCATTAGCATGTCTGAAAATGTCTGCTCACTTGCTCGCTGCACCATACTCGTACATGCACCAACACACCTCTGCGTATGTGGACTGCTGCCAGCACCACCGTGCAACGACCGCAGGTCAAATGCACTGCATGGTCATACCCCGAGTTGATTTAAACCCACAAACCACCCAACAGAGCATTGTTTCACCATGTATCAGCAACATCCTTAATTTATGAGCGTGAGTGTATCTATCATTAGAACAATTTTACTATATTGATTATAGATGAGTAAATAATAAATCTCATGTGGATTACAGCTTGGTTCAAATATTTTTGTCTTGATGCCATTTTAATAATGGGCATGTTAGTTTAAACTGGTGATGTAACCAGTAATCCACCACATGAAAAGCATGAACACTGCTGGTGCCTTTCAGCTATGGAGAGGCATCATCCTATTTATGACATCAGTAAAAGCCCAGGGAAAGGCAACTAACGTCTGAGGCTGGGTGGGGGGAGTGCCAAATGATATATTGCTTGTGTGGAAAAACGTTTTTTAACCAGCCCTGAGTTTACTTACAGTATGTATAAGTTTTCCAGTTATGGCAGTCTCAAAGATCTCTTGTACAGTGAAGATAACAAAAGTGCATGTATTGGATGCTGTTGTACAGTATGCACCTGTTGCTGTCCTCACCTCCCCACACATGTACACCTTCATTTCTGCAATTGTTCTCTCATTTCTTCAGAGCTATTTTTGCAATCTTTCCCATATGTCCTTCAAGTTTTGTTGCTCCTATTTTTTTCTTTCCATTGCTTTTGCTTCTCCATTGTTTGCTTTGCTTCATCTTTACCTTTCCTGTGTCCCTGTCGATTTATGTCTGCATTGCCATAATTTCCTCTTCCTGCTTATTTCATTTCCTGTGCAGCTTCTCAATGTTACCTCATCTGGGCTGCTTATTTCAGTGTGTTTTTTTCCATATTTCTGAACTGTTGACAGGTACCCTTGCACTTTTAACTTCTTAGGTTTTCAGTCAGGACTGATGACATCACTGTTTAGTCCTATAACCCCCTCAATCACTCAGTCAATAAGTTTTCATTCTCATTCATTGATTTTTTTGTCTTTGTGTTCTATTTCTTTATTGACAAGGAGTTATTAGTGACTTTTCTACTTAACCCTGGAACCATTTCTTCAATTTGCTGGATGAAGGAATCTCTCTCACTTCATGTTTGTGGCCATGCCTGGAAAGTAGAATTACTGACATGTGGATTCAGTTGGATGACATTTTCTTATAAAAGTCATATCTTTTGTATGAGATGTTAACTTAAAATTTCTTCAGTGCTGATGTTTGCAGCTTACTGGAAAGTTGTCTTTTTGCTTTTTGACATCATCTTAAGTTGCTGTAGCCTTATCTTTGTCTCTTTTGCTGTATCCTTATTTACTTTTATATGAATAATTACGAATTTCAATACTAAATTTTCTAAGTAATATTGAGTGTTGAGGTTGCTTGTGAAGTCCTCATTTGTATCCTGTCTCATGAGTATTTATTGTTAATATTAATAATTTAGGATCTTACTCAGAAAAAAAGTCATAGGATGATGGCTGTGCAAACAGTTTGTATCAAATACAACTTATTTGCAAAAAGTTATCACAAACCACTGCCTTTTGTGCCAGTGTCAAAGGAAATTATAAGAAAAAAATCTAAGATAACATAGGAAAATTACAATCATTCTGGTGTTTAGAAGACTCCATAACATTAATTCTGTGTACATGAAGGAAATTAGTATGTACTGCAGATCTCTTACTTATAAGAAGCCTATTAGATTTATCATGTGTGACACTGTATTGTACTTGTTAACTTTTTTACTGGATGTGTCATGACTCACACATCAGCATATATAAGAGAACAACCATTCTTCTACTGACACTTGGTTGAAATAAAAATTTTTGAACTGCATTTCCCTTCAGTACCCTGAAATTTATTATAGAATTTGGTCTCTGTGATGCATAGAAATATACCAGATATAACAGTGTAGAAGATGTACCCATATTGGTTGTCATTTTCATGGTTATGGTGTGGTGTGTTTAACAAAATCTTCTATGTTTCAGTGTATCTGATGCAATATATGAAACCATGTGATTATTCAATTTCATATCCCTACAAATTTTTGCACCCAAGTTTTTGTATAAGTTGACAGACTACAATACTGCCTCACTGATATTGTAGTCATAGAATACTGTGTTTTTGTATTTTGTAATCATACAGTTTTACATTTTTTATTATTAAAAGCAAGTTGGCAGTCTGTACCCGACTTTTAAATCATATTAACATCTGAATTAATATTTGTGTACATTTTTCAAATAATACTTGATTATATATAGCTGGCTCATCTGTAACAAGTTGGAGGTTATTATTAATATTGTCTGCTTAGTCATTAACGTACAACATGAACAGCAACTATTCCAACACACTTCCCTGTGATGCAGCTGCAATTACTTTGTCATATGTTGGTGACTCTTTATTCGAGGTAACATGCTGTGTCCTCCCCACTAAAAAAATCATAAATCCTGTCTCAAATTTTGTTTGAAACCTCATATGATCATACTTTTGTCAATAAGCATTGGTGTGGTACTGAGTCAATAGCTTTTCAGAAGTCAAGAAAACGTGCATCTACCTAACTACCTAGATACATACGTTCCAATGTCCACTGCATTTGAGCAGTGAGAGAATTCATTGGTGACAAATGAAAATTTGTACCAAGGCTGAGAGTCGAACCTGGATTCCTGCTTACTAGGCAGTTGCATTAACCATCTGCATCGCCTTGGCACAGTAGTTAGATACATCTGCACCGACTACCCAAGCAAGCTTGTCCCCCTCATGCCAAATTCCCATTTGCTGCACACTACCAAAATAGTATCCCATAGCCCTTTTTCCTCTTTCTACTTGACACATCCTGCAAAGCCCTGCATGAGGTTGGGTGAAGAGTGCTCTGCACTGACTGATCACATTAGTCTTTATGATGCATACATATCTATGTCCAGTGGTGTCTGTTCTTTTCGACACGTGAAAGAAGAGACACAATTTCTGTGTTTGATCCTGCAGCCAGACACAAATTTTCATTTATTGCCAATGAATTCTTTTATTGCCTTAATTGCCGGGATCAATCACAGAAATGGTGTCTGCTCTTTCACATGTCTGAAAGAACAGACACCTTTCATAAAGATATATATGTGCCATGAAGGCTAATGCGATCATTGAGTGCAGAGCACTCTTTGCCCGACCTCACGCAGGACTTCGCATGATGTGATGAGCAAAAAGAGGAAAAACGGCTAGGGGACACTACTTGGCAGTTTGTGGCAAACAAGAATTTGGATTGAGGGGGAAAACGTGCTTGGGGAGTCTGTGCAGTTGTGTCTAACCACTGTGTTGAGGTGGTGTAGATGTTAAATGTGACTGCCTAGTAAGCAGGAGACCTGAGTTTTGGTACAACTTTTCATCTGTCACTGATGAATTCTTTCATTACCCAAACATGGGAGAGATCAGAATTTCTCCTTTCTGAACACATTCTGTGACTGGCTTTGGGCTCAAACACATAAATAGCGTCAGTTCCGTTGCATGTCTGAAAGAACAGACACTTGTCATATAGACAGATATGTGCCAAGAAGGCTAATGTGACCATTCAGTTCAGAGCACTCTTCACCAAAGCTTGTGCAGGACTTTGCATGATACAACAGAAGAAAAGAGAGAAAGGGCTATGGGACACTACCTTGGTAGCATGTGGCAAATAGGAATTTGGTTTGAGGGGAGAAGCATGCTTGGGTAGTCCATGCAGTTGTGCCTAACCACTGTGCCAAGGTGGTGTAGATGGTTAACACAACTGCCTAGTGAGCAGAAGACCTGGGTTTGACTCCTGGTCTTGGTAAAAATTTTCATTTGTCACCGATGAATTCTTTCACTACCTGAATGTGGTAGAGATCAGAATTTCTCCTCTCTGAATATAGTCTATGCCTGGCCCCAGGATCAAACACAGAAATGATGTCTGTTCTTTCAGATCTGTCTGAAAGAACATACACTACTCATGTAGATACCTAGGTACATGACTTGCATAGTGTTCTGCAAAAACACAGCACAGAGTGCATTTTTCGTCACATATTCAATTGGTGGTTTCTCCTAATCAGCTTGTTAATATGGCATAATTTTTTTTAATATGACACTAAAGAATTAATCTACTATCGATTCTGTGAGTGTCATGTTGAGATGGTGAATATATATTTAGTTGTGGACCTCTCAAGTTAATCCGAAGAGCACAGACACTGTAGATCATGGAGTTCTTGCATAGATTAATTGGTTTCATGTTGTATTTGTTTCTTTAAACTTGATTAGGATGCTTATTGTGGTTGTATTTGAGGGTTTCATCCACAATTAGTTGCAGTAGAGCACTTTAGTTTTGTTTGAAATGTTTCTTTGGCATTTTTAGGAATTATATATGTAGTTTTGTAGATTTTGCGTCATGTATGGAGCAGTTTTACTTATATTTTGCTTTCTCAGTGTATGGTTATCTGCTTGTGAATGTGCTTTATTTAGTTCGAATTAATTCTCACACCTTCAGGTGTTTTTGTTGGCAGAGTAGGTTTGATTCTGAATGTTTTACTAATTGCATTACTGGCCAAGTTGTGCTTGAAAACAGTCTGTGTTTAGCTTCTTCATGTTTACATTGGCACCACTGCCACCAGGCTGTGATAACAAATCCGAAAATGAAGCTAATTTCAAGCCAGTTGCACATAATACATTATTGTGTATTGTCTGTAGATTTGACACCATTATAATTTTTGATGAGACTGCATTCAAGCAATACCCATCTGTCACTTTTAATATGTAGTTCAGTAACTAATTATTTCACGTGAAAATCCAACTCAGTTGAACAGATATTATTTGAAACTATTTAAATGTTTTTATTTAATTAAGTAAATATTTTTTATACTGATATATCATCCTTTTACATTACAGTTAATAAATGTTGTTTTATTTACACTGGAAGCAATTTATTGGTTTGTACCATCTGTGTGGATAGTATTTGCCTTTGTGTTATGGGAAGGACTTCTTGGAGGTGCAGCATATGTGAACACCTTTCACAGAATATCAACTGAGGTGAGTATTTTTTGGTTGTGTGTTACTGGATGTTATATGAAAGATAAGAGTGGTGTGCTGATAAATTCTAGTAATTGGATGCTTTGTGCTGCTCTGCCCTGTTTTGCAGTTTCTGTTACTATGCTCTTTTACATATGATGCATTGTGAAATTTAAAATTTTCCGGTGAAATAATGTTTGAAAAGATTTTGGGATTGCTATTGGTCATTGCAAACTTCAGTCCATGATACTTCAGGTGGATACCTGCCAGTCATCTTCAGGCGAGCCATCAAAGACTGATGAAGACATTCTCTGGTCCGTCATGTATAGCGTGCTGAGAGTATTGCCATGCAAGCGTCAGAGCCATGGTGACCGAAGGACCACACCACCTGGCACCGGCACCCTCACTGGTGTAACCACAAAGATCGCCTGTCTTTGGCACTACCACTCGCTGCAGTCATGAGAGTATTATGACATCGTGTGGAGCAAATTTCAGAGATGACAGGATTCCATGCATTATGCAGCTGGTAGCCACTGTCATGGTTCATTAGATTTCTCGCGATGCATTTTTCAACTGTTTATTTTATAATGGAGCTCCAAATAGATGTTACTGCAGCCAAGAATAATATTTTGTCATACTCCTTTGAATGTCCATTGGAAATGTAATGATCCACAACTGCACACTTGCTGTGTTACGGAAGGTGAGTGCAACGTTTATGTTCTGTGCAATGTTCTTCAACTGTACATATTGTTTGTCATATATAGGCCATGCCACACTGGCAAGGAATTTTGTAAATTCCCATGTTCTGCAATAGCAAGTATAAATCACTGATCCCAGCAGGTCCAAAATCTTAGATGGTGTGTGGAAAATCACTTTCACCTAAAAGGATAACCTGTTATTGTGGAACATGGGAATTTGCAAAATACCTTGCCGGTGTGGTATGGCCTATATTTGACAAACAACATGCACAGTCAAAGAACATTGCACAGAACATAAACGTTGCATTCACCTTCTGCAACCCATCAACTTTAGAATTGTGGAATATTGTATCTCCAACGGACATTCAATAAAGTATGACAAAGCATACATCTTTTTGGGACTCCATTATAAAAAAAATCCAACCAAAAATGCATTGTGGAAAATCTAATGAACCATAACAGTGGCTACCAGCTGGATATGTGTGGGATCCTGTCATCTCCAAGATTTGCGCCACACAAAGACGCCAGAATATTCCGATGGCTGTAGCTAGTGGCAATGTCGAAGACAGCTGATCTTTGCAGTTCTGGGTGGTGTGGTCCTTGTGTCACCATGACTGATGCATGTGCGGCAATACTCTTAGCATGCTATATAAGGTGGACTGGAGAACATCTTTGTCAATCTTTGATGACTCACCTGAAGAGGACAGGCAGGCGTCCACTTGAAATATCGTGGAGTGAATTTTGCAACAACCAGCTGCAATCCAAAAATCTCTACTAACAGATGGTACATTGGTTTTGGATTATAAAGTACTTAGTTGCCTGAGTTTTTTGTACTGTCTCTTCTTTAATTCATTTTTATTGTCTATATGATACTGAAGGAATGATAATAAAAACTCCTTATCATATCTGTTGACTCCATGTTTATTACAATAAGAAAATCTCATGGTGAATATTTATGGCTGATAATTGTATGAATGGCTAACTATATTTAATAAAATTAAATGATTATTGTTCCCTATACTGCTGAGGAAACTACTTGTGTAGCACTAAACCTTTAATTTAATAATGCATTTGCCTTTGAGAGGAAGATTAAACATAGTAGCCTGGTCTGTTTATTTCAGGTTCCCCCAGAAAAGGAGAAATTTTCACTGAGCATTACATCACTGGCTGATTCACTTGGTATTGGTCTGGCTGGCGCAATATCACTTCCTGTCCATAATGCTATATGTCTCCTTCCTTTGTGAGTGTCAGTGACCCAAGAGTTCAGCAGTTACAGTGTAATTTAAATTGTGTGTTTGGTAATTACTTCTTATAAGGACAAGGCCTGTAGCTCATTCTTTCTTGCCAAGTTGTTAGAGGGTGACATGTTATCTTGCATGATCTAGGTATTACCTTGGCTAGCTATTGTCTTTCTCAGCATTTCACAAAAATGTTTTTAGTCGGACAGATCTGAGTACAGAGACTCTCAGGTTTTGATTTTTCCTATCCTCTTATATGCAACATGAAAATGGGGTATTGTAAATAATTGATATAACATTTGGGACAGCACAGCATATCTCTTCTGTTTGAATATGATATATAAGGAAGTGTTTGAATGATTACCATCACTGACATGAAAATGACATTGAATCAAAGGAAACACACTGGACTATGAGCTACTTAAAATTTTATAACAGAACCTGAAAGTGCTCTTCAGGAATGATTCAGGAGATTATTCATGAATTTCAGTTCCTTGCATGTGTATGATAGCACTTTTGTAGTGTTACTGCATTTAATGAAGAATATGTATACACATTCTCTTATCAACCTAGAGTATTATGTTACAGTCTCCTTTAAACAAAATTTTAACACAGAATTGTTAATTGTAACTGTGAGAGACCTTTTATGGCTGACATTTTACACATTCTATAAGACTGAGATCTCTAAAATGTCACACATGTGACTGGAATGACCATGTTGAATGAGTTTTGATAAAATTGTATGGGCCACAGAAGGTGTGGGAAAACTGGCATTGATCTATATAAAATGTGTGTTTGTGTGTGCGTGTTTTGTGTGTATGTGTGTGTGGTGCCATTTGTATATTTATGTGTAATATTTGGTCATTATTTAAGAGTATATTTTGGCCTTGTACTTATCCAGTTATGGATATTTAACATAAAATTATTGCTCAGCCAATACTGTGAATTCATGTACTTCATATGTATTTACCAAATATCAAAGCAAAACATTGTCTTATAATTAACTGTCTTTATATATTTTTATTTGTTTGATAATTACAGGGCAGATTTGTTGCCCACTGGATTTCTGTAAAAGTTTGATTACTCCAATAAAGAGTGTAATTTGTTATCAAATTTGTTGTCTTTTCATATCATTTCATTGAAGACATATTTCACATAAGAGTCATTTATTTGCTGCAATAGCTTTAGTTGACATTTTCTCTTCCAAAGAAAACTGTAAAAAGGGTTATACAATAGTGAAACACTCATTGAGCAAGCCTTGGAAATCATGGGACGGTATGGGACTTTACCTGGGACAGAGTCTGGGTGGTTGGGATAGGTAGTGTATGGTCAAGAAAGAGAAACAGGTGAGTGGCAACTGTCATTAATTGTGAATGATTGCTACATGTCCTTTATTGTTCATGTTAACATGCACAGTTACTGTCATACACCTGATTTATGTAATGACATCAGTGGGCTTACAGGTGGAGAACACACAGTCACACTGAGGTGTCACTCTTACTCACTGCCAGATTTCACGGAGCTTCTCTTTTACTAAATAACCTCTGCATGGAGTCAACTGATTCCAGAATGTGTAATTGTGCACTTTGCAGCAAGATGAATGACCTACATACAAGATGTGCATTGCTCAATGGTAAAAAGTGGGCTGATTTAAAAAGAAAATGGGGTAGAAGACTACATCCAACATTATACCAAACATTATTGTCCTCCCACACATGTGACACATTATACTTCATTTTTAGTAAGTTGTAAATCTACTACAATGTTACCCTCAATGGCAGTTTTAAGTATGGGAGACATTGGGAGCTCTGACCATTTTGACTGAAGATAACCAGTTGTCATCAGGCACAATAATGTAATCAGTAGAGTTGTTGACAATCCAACAAATGTTTAAAAGTAGCAGTACTCTTCATAGCTTGCTGGTCTATGTTAAACTTATTTAAGCAAACATTAAATTCAAGTCATTACCATAAGTGTTTATTAGCTATATGTATTTGTTATATGCTTCATCAGTTTTATTTAAACTGAAATTAAATTGACTAAAGATCAAATAAGTGGGTGTTACTGGCAAAAAGATTGAAATGAATGTTAGAGAAAATATGTTTTTGACATTTAGTGTACCTTGGGATACCTGGGGTATGGGGAAGAAGTAATTCACATTCGTGCACTTGAATTGTAAGTTGGTTATCTTGTACCTGTCCAGTGAAAGGTAAATTAAAGTTGTTACACATGAAGATTAATCAAGGTAGTGTTAAAAGAATAAATGATACTCTCAGCAAACTGCTTTAGAAATGGTTGAGTTAACAATCTCAGCTTTCTAGAACAATATCATTTGTGTTTAACATTCATGAATAAATCTCTTTTGTAACTGTATATTCAGCTAACACAAAACACTGTTTTAGAAGGCCAAACAACCTTGTTCATAGTCTGAAATTCACTTAAAGCAGTTTATACTAAAGGTAAGATTATCTTCTGCCTGGCTTATTAAACAATAGTCTATATCTGCAAGACTACTCTATAATTCACACTTAAGTGCTTAGCAGAGGAGTTCATAGGAGCATTTCCAGACTACGAGGGGGGACCTAAAAGAAACCGGACTCTGAGGGCACTGCCACTTGTAGACGTAGTGCAGGGTTCTCACGCTAGATGGTGCTAGTAGAGACCTTCATGAAACAGCTGTGCATATGGCATCAGTGTACATCTGAATGTGCAAGTGTGGTATTGTGTTTCTCTGACGATTGGCGGGTTACCTCTGTGAAGTCGTTATGGCAACTTTAAAAGAACAAAGATTGTGTGTGAAATTTTGTTTCCTGCTTTAAAAAAACTGCAACGGAGACACACAAAGTGCTTCAGGAAGCTTTCCAGGACGACGCTATGAGCCGCACACAGGTTTTCGAGTGGTTTGGGCGCTTTAAACGTGGTGAGATGTGTGTTGAAGACCAAGTTCGTTCTGGATGCCCTTCAACATCGCGAAATGAGGAGAACATTGGAAAGGTCCGCCAAAAGATCAACTAGGATCATCGCCAAACGATCGACCAAATTTCAGCAGAGACAGGAATCAGTTGGAGCTCGTGCCAGCGGATTTTGAGTGAGGATTTGCACATGAGACATGTTGCCGCTAAAGTTGTTCCACGCCTTCTCATACAGGAGCAGAAAACCATCCGCATGAATGTGTGTCAGGACTTGAAAACAGAGATTGCATGTGATCCAAACTTCTTGAACAAAGTCGTTACAGGGGATGAGAGTTGACGTTACGGGTATGACCCAGAAACCAAGCAAGCGTCAAGCCAGTAGAGGACTCCCAACTCTCCCAGACCAAAAAAAGCAAGGCAAGTGAGGTCAAATGTGAAGACTATGATCATTGTCTTTTTTGATGTTCGTGGAATTGTGCATTGGGAATTCGTACCCCCTGGCCAGACTGTTAACCAGCACTTTTACTTGGATGTTTCAAAGCGTCTGCGAGAGGATGTGAGGAGGAAACGCCCGGAACTTTGGCAATCAGGTGACTGGTTTCTGCATCACGACAACGCTCCAGCACACACGGCCTTACGAGTGACCCACTATTTGGCATCTCAGAGGTGGTCTGTCGTTCCCCACACTCCGTATTTGCCAGACCTAGCCCCGTGCAACTTTTTCCTATTTCCACGAATGAAAAAAACGCTAAAAGGGGAGCGTTATGACGATGTGAAGCAGTGAAAACAGCTTTGCAAAAGGCACTGAACAATATCAAACTTGAAGAGTTCCAAGTATGCTTCCAACAGTGGGAAAAAGAGACTTGACAAGTGCATCGCATGTAAAGGAGAGTATTTTGAAGGTGACTGAAGTAATTTTGTAAAAAGGTTCATCAATAAATTTTTTTATGACAACAATCTGGTTTCTTTTGGGTCCCCCCTCGTATGTCTTGACTGTTACACTCTCAAAAGGGAAAAATGAGCACCTATATATTTCTGTGTGAACTCTGATTTCCCTTATTTTATTACAATGATCATTTTTCCTTATGTAGGTCTGAGTCAACAGATGTTTTGATATTTTGAGAAGAAAGTTGGTGATTGAAGTTACATGGGAAGATCTCACCACAACAAAAGAACCTTTGTTTTAATAATAGGCACACCAACTCATGCATCATATTGATGACACTGTCTTCCCAATTTTGTGATAATATAAAGTCAACTGTCTCTCCTTCAATGTTTTTGATGTCCTCTATCAATACTATCTGGTGAGGACCGCATACTGTGCAACAGTACTCCAGAAGAGGATGGGCGTGCATATCTGGTGAGGATCCCATACTGTGCAACAGTACTCCAGAAGAGGATGGGCATGTATAATGTAGGAAGTCTCTTTAGTAGATTTGTTGAATCTTCTAAGTGTCCTGCCAATAAAACAAAGTCTTTGGTTCGCCTTCCCCACAACATTTTTGTGTAATGGTTCCAGTTTAAGGTGTGTAGTTTATTGTGTAACCAAAATTTAAACGATTTTTTTAATATTCACATGAAGGCCCTCACACTTTTTGTTGTTTAGAGCAGGAGTATTCAACATTTTTTACCTACTACCCACTTTTGTGTTTCTGTTAGCAGTAAAATTTTCTTACCACCCACAGGATTCACTGTAATTGTGATAGAGAAGTAATTGTACTTTATGAAATTTATGTAGCAGAGTTACAGCAAGTTAAAGCATACAGTAATAGTTACTTATTAAAATGTGTAAGTCATAATTTTATGAAAACCTAATGAACATAGTTTTAGAACCCCTATTGCCCACCATGAAAGCTAGATTGCCTACTGGTAGGCCATAGTGATCAAGTTAACTACCACTGGTTTAGAGACAGTTGCCAGCTTTTGCACCATACAGATATCTTGTCTAAATCGTTTTGCTATTCAATAAAATTCTTCTGGGTTTTTGACCACATTGTCAACATGTAAAACATTTCGGTTACTTGCAACAGTGACCGAAATGTTGGCAGTTTTACATATTGACAATGTGGTCACAAACACAGAAGAATTTTATTGACTGTGACAATGGCTGTGGAAGCCTACGTTTACATTTGCTATTCATTTTTTGATCATAAGATGATGTTATTAGGTGGTAAATGACAGCATCATCTGCAAATGATCTAAGAGGACTACTTAGTGTGTCTCCTAAATTGTTTCTATAGATTAGGAACTGCAGAGGGTCAGACATTGCTTCTGTTTCATTCAATGACTAGCTGTCGCTTTCTATGAACTGTGAAATTTCTGAAAGGAAATCACAAATCTAGTCACACAACTGAGATGATACTCCATAGGTACAAAATTTAACTATAAGCTGTTTATAAAGAATGATGTCAAAAGCTTTCTGGAAAGTTAGAAATATTGTCACATCAGAACCAAAATAAAGTACAAATCCGAAAGCAGAGTTATCAATGAAATATAACACTTATCAGTGAAAGTGTTTCCATTGTGAACATCAACTTATAGCCAGAACAGAGCTGACCTCCTGGTAGGAGGGTGCAGTTATTTATACAAACTTTGAATATTCCAGAATTGTGGTGTTTATGCACAGACATACGTCAAATATTCAAGAATATTCAAACATTACAAACATAAGATATTTCAAAAACCTTCCAGAACTGTCAAATACTAGATAAAAATAATTGCTGGTGGCAGGGTTTGAACAGCGTGCCATCCAGTAACGCTAACCACTACACCACACTGCGTGCACCACTGTTTGTAGCAATATGGAATCAACTTATTACTATAGCACTTATTACTTTGTGTGAATGAAGAGCCAATTGGGTTTCATAGGAACAATGTTTTCTGAATCCTTACTGGTTATGTGTCAATAGATTGTTTTCTTTGACATATTTCATAATCTTGAATGCTTAGTCCTCCACAGCTTTCAGATATTTATTAAAGGACATCTTCTACACACCACGAACTGCACTAGAAAAGTTTTATTTGCCTAAACCAGTTTTCACAATCTTATTGACATGTGGAGGTAGAATATACAAAATGTATAAGACTGTGAAAACTGGTTTTAGAAAATAAAACATTTCTAGTGCTTCTCATGGTGTATAGAATGTCTTTTAATAAGTATTTAATAATGTTCGAACACAGTACAGTTTCCAGAATTGTAGTGCAAATCATTATCAATTATATGGGTCTATAATGCAGTGGATTACTCCTATTTCCCTTCTTGTGTCTTTGTGTGACCTTTGCAAATTTCCATTGTTAAGGTACAGATCTTTTGTCGAGTTACCAGTTGTATGTGGTTGCTGAGAGTGGAACCATTTGATCAGTGTAATCCAAAAGGAACCTAAGTGGTATAATCTGGACTAGAAGATTTTCCTTTATTAAGTTGCTTCAGTTGCTTTGTTACCTCAAGAGTATCTACTTCTAAATTACTTATGCTGGCAGCTGTCCTTGATTCAAATTCTGGAATACTTATGCCATCTGCATTGGTGAAGGAATTTTGGAAAAATTTGTGTGGTAACTCCACCTTAGAGACACTCCATCAGTAACATCACCATTGCTAATGCACAATGAAGGTACTGATTGTGTCTTGGTACTGGTATATTTTTCATGCAACCAGTATTGCTGTGGATTTTCTGCCAGATTTTTAGGCAGTTTCATTGTGAAGACTGTTAAAAGGATCTCACATTGAAGTTCATCGTAAGTTTCAAGCCTACATAAAACATCTACAATCTTGTGGATTTGGAATTCTTTTAAATCTGGCATCTTTCCTCCCATAGCTTATGTCACAAGTATCCTGAACTGTCACCCTGTATTAATTTGCGGATATGTCATATTAATAATTATGTGTTTCAAGTAAGCTACTTTTTTATGGTAGTCTATTTCACTGTACTATTTTAGGGCATTTTCAATTTCTGCAAGCTACAGGGTGCCACACGACTTAGATGATTACTTTAGTTGGTAAATACTCTCAGTTGTGTCCACAGCTTGTGGTCTAGTGGCTAGCATTGCTGCTCTGGGTCAATACCCATCCGGGTTGGGGATTTTCTCTGCCCGAGGACTGGGTGTTTGTGTTGTCCTCATCATTTCAACCTCATCATCATCATTTGTGACAGTGGCTAGATTTGACTGTGTAAAAACTGGACTGCGTAAAAATTGGGACTTTGTACGGGGACTGCTGACTGCACAGTTGAGTGCACCACAAACCAAACATCATCTTCATCATCACTCTCATTTGCTTTCAAGACCATTTCTTTGAATTTAAGACACATTTGGCCAATTCAATTCAATTCAATTCAATTCAATTTATTAGCGTCCTTGTGGTACATCATCAAAATGACATAGGACTTGTCAATAAACATTACAATTTAAAATACATGTACATGAAAATTTATAATTGAATTTACTTGTCACTTAGACATTACAATTTTAATAGAACCATAAGAACATTAACATAAAAATATACAAGTAGGATAACAACGTACAAAAAAAAAAAGCTAGTGATTCTCACAACAAAGATTATTTCCATTCTTGCATTAACACTGTTTCACGCTTTCATAGAAACAGCAAGTATTTAAATGTGAGCAATTACACATATTTATTATGTCAGGGAAATATTAACTGCGCTTTTATTGTTAATGATTCATAAACTCTTCAGTACTGTAAAAACTATTGCTCAATAACATGTTTTTTAATTCTATTTTAAATATGTGCAGTTTTGGTATTATTTTTAGTTCTTTGGGGAGATCACTGTAGAGGATTTTGGGTTGGTATAGTACACTTTTGTGATACATAGCTGTTTTATGAATTTCTCTGTGCAAATCATTCCTATTCCTTGTTTCGTAGCTGTGAAATTCTCTGTTTAATGTAGTTTATGAAGTTAGTATGGAAGGAATGGAGATAGTCTCTTATGAAGACATCAAGCGAATTTTCAAACAGATTTATTTTGCATTTAGGTTTGGTGGTTTAGAATTTTACGATATTCAGTATTTCTATAGTGACCTCGTGGCCAATAATTCAATTGTCTGTCATGACACACACTACTTGATCACAGTTATTTGTCGCTAAGAGGTCTAATATTTTAACATAATTATTTATTCTTTGTTGTCTCCTGAACTAATAGCTCAAAGTAATTTGCAGAGAAAGCATTTAGTACAATTTCAGATGATGGTGGACCATATCTCTGACCTTCCATTGTCTTGCGTCGGGGTCGAAATCTTCAACTTCAAAAGTAACATCAGACAGCTGTCTTACAACCTTATAAGGTCCAAAGTAGTGCCTGAGGAGCTTCTCAGAGAGACCAACCTTCCGAAAAGAAGTGAAGATCCAGATGAGGTCACCAGGCTGGTAGACAACAGTCGGTGGCTCGCGTCATACCTTCGGCGATCGTTTTCTTGAGCCTGCAGCGTGCGGAGTCGAACTAACTGCCGAGCTTCCTCAGCTCTGGTTAACACCTGGCCAAAGTAGTCGTCGTCGACGTCATCAGGATGTAACGGAAACACAGTGTCCATCGTCGTAGTCGCCTCACACCCATGCACCAGGAAAAATGTCGTAAATCCTGTGGTGTCTTGTTTGGCGGTGTTGTAGGCAAACGTCACGAAACGTAGTACCTCATCCGAATTGCTCTTCTCAACATTGACGAACATTGACAAGGTCTTATTAAGGCGTTCAGTAAGCCCGTTGGTTTGCGGATGGAAGGCAGTCGTCATGTGATGAGTAATGTTGCACCGACAGTTTATCCCTGTCACCAGATTCGATTGAAAAACTTTCCATCGATCCATAATTAACGACCTTGGGGCACCATGTTTTAATACAATTTCTTCCACGAAGAATTTGGCTACCTTGGATGATTCGGCTGTTTTCACGGCTTTTGCAATGGCATAGCGTGTCAGATCATCAGTGCAAACAATAATCCATTCATTGCCACTAGCAGACGTTGGAAATCGCCCGAGGAGGTCAATCCCAACACGCTGGAAAGGCGTTTCGGCTGGTGGAATTGGTATGAATCGGCCAGGTGGTTTCTGAGGAACTGCCTTTCTCCTCTGGCACTCTCTACAGTGCGACACATAGTGACGGACACTCCTAAATAAATCTGGCCAGAAAAATCTCTTGCGAATTCTATCGTAGGTCTTAATAAATCCTAAATATCCGGGCTCAGGTGTGTCATGGAATTTCTGTAGAACGTGTAAGCGCATGTGTTTAGGAATCACTGGCAGCCACCTCTTTCCAAACGGATCAAAGTTTTTCTTACAAAGTAATCCATTAACTACCTTAAATTGTCCTTTCACATCCTCTGATCGGTTTAAGGCAAGCATAATTTGAGATATCTTGGCGTCTTTCTTCTGCTCAGTAGAGAGATCCTGGAGTGCAGTGAGACAGTCACTATCTTCATCAAAGTCTTGATGGTCTTGCACAGGGTTTTTTGAGAGACAGTCGGCATCTTTGTGTTTCTTCCACTTTCGTACACTATGGTAATGTCATATTCTTGAAGGTGTAGTGCCCACCTGGCGAGTCGCCTTGTTGGATCCTTAAGACCTGTCAGCCAACAAAGTGAATGATGGTCTGTAATAATTGTGAATGGCCTTCCATAGAGATACTGTCGAAATTTACTCATGGCCCAGATCACAGGCAAGACATTCTCTTTCTGTAGCTGAGTAATTTCCCTCGGCTTTTGTAAGTGTCCTAGAAGCATAGGCTATAACCTTCTCTTTTCCATCCGAAATTTGCACCAGAAGAGCAGCGATCTCATACCCACTGGCATCTGTGAGCAGTTCTGTAGGTGCTCTCTCATCATACAGACCAAGTACAGGGTCAGTCGTCAGAGCTTTTCGCAGCACATCGAAAGAATCTTCCTGAGCACCACCCCAGATAAATTTAGCATTAGCTTTTAACTACTCTTGGAGTGGCTTGGCTGTGATACAAAAGTCTTTGATAAAACGACGGTAATAAAAACATAATCCGAGGAAGCTTCTCACATCTTCTAATACTTTTAGGAATAGGAAATTCAGTTATAGATCCCACCTTTTCTGGGTCTGGCCACACACCGTTTGACACAAGGTGTCCAATTATTTTGATTTCTTTTACCCCAAAGAGACACTTTCTTGGATTAAGTTTCAGTCCGCCTAGCTGGAGACACTTAAGAACGGCTCTCAGTCTTTTTATATGTTCATCAAATGTCTCTGCGAACACTATAATGTCATTTAAATATCAAAGACACAGCGTCCACTTCAGGTGCCTTAGAAGATTATCCATCATCCTTTCAAACGTTGCTGGTGCATTACACAAGCCAAACGGCATTACCTTAAACTCATACAGGCCCCCAGGGGTGATGAATGCAGTTTTCTCACGATCAGCCTTATCCACTTCGATTTTCCAGTATCTCGAGTACATGTCCATGGTTTAGAAAAACTTAGCCCCCTTCAGACAATCTAGTGTATTGTCAATTCGTGGAAGAAGGTAAACGTCCTTTTTAGTTTTATTATTAAGCTTCCTGTAATCAACACAAAAGCTCCAACTTCCATCCTTCTGCCTGACGAGGACCACTGGTGACGAACGTGGGCTCTGCGAAGGCTGAATGATGTCAGTCTTCGTCATTTTCTCTACCTCGTCGCGAGTTATTCGACGTTCCATTGCTGACACACGGTATGCTCTCGGGCTTATTGGTTGATGGTCTCCAGTGCTAATCCGGTGCTTCACCGTCGATTTGTCTAATTTGCTCTTCACCTGTGGATTGAAGGATTAGGAGAACTCTTGAAGAATGATGGAAAGTAGCTTCTTCTTAGTGAGATCTGGTGATAGTCGAGCTACAAGATCTTATCTCGCAGTGGTAGCGCCAATTTCGCCCACAGACTCGGAATGGGAGGTTTCTATGACGCTCAGCTGTTCTTCAATTAACGGCTCAGCGTTTGCTATGCACGTGCGTCTTGGAAGGATCTGCGGTTCTCGGCAACAATTCGCCGAATCCGTTCTTAAACGAGACGACAGAGGCTGGGATACCACGTAATTCAGTGGTATGCTTCTCTTACATTTCACTACAAGATGCATGGGTTGATGCATGGCATGACACATGACAGTTACCTTTCTAGCGCTGACGGCAGGAATGATCACTTCATCCAGCACACATAGTCTCCACACACTCGGATGCGCATCTTCCTGTCCACAGTATCTCATCTCGTCTAGCATAATCTTCCAGCGACCACAATCTATAATTGCCTGAGAAGCTTTCAGAAAGTCCCATCCGAGAATGACGTCATGACTACACTCATGTAAGACGATGAATTCTAATGGCTGTGTATGACCACTTATACCCACACGAATGGTACATCTTCCTGTAGGTTTTACATATTTCCCATTAGCCACCTTCAGCAGAGATGTTTTGCTGTCGACGAATACGGTTTTCTGCAACTGGCGACGGTACTTCTTCGAAATGACTGAATATGATGCTCCAGAGTCCACAAGAACTTGGGTTGGTCGGCCATCCATGGGGATATCGACGTAGTTTCCTATCATTTTTGTAGTGATCGACGGCGGTGGATTTTTCTCTTCGGCGACCTCACTTCCAAGGAAGGTCGCACCCTTTAGTTTCCCAGGTTGCGGCGGCTAGGTGATCGGCTGGAGCTTCTAAACGGCGATGGAGACCTTGATAGGCGTGTTGGGGAGCGTCCTCTCCAGCGGCTAGCTTGTGGCGATGGTGACCCACGTCGTCCTGCACCCACATCTTCTTGTTCATCTTCGTCGTCCCGGAGTTGGCGTCGGCTAAGATCGGTCTGCTGTCTTCTGGCAAGGGCGTCATCAAATATCCGCCGCCTTTCTCCACAATAGCGCACCACATGTCCCTGTAGTCCGCAGTGGAAACATACTGGTTGGTTATCCTGGGTCCTCCAGACGTCAGCCTTTCTTGGTGCCCAAACAAGTTCCTCATGCGGCATTGTAGGAACGTAACTTCGCCTGGGTCTCGACTTTTTCACCGTTTTAAAGTGAAATGAAGGACGAGACATTGGGTTCAATGTCTGTTCCACTTCCTCCCTTATGACCTCTTGAAGCGTCTCGGTTTTTTGCTCGCCTTGCAATCCAAGTGCCTTCTGAACTTCCTCTCTCACTATCTGACGAAGAACACTTGTGAAATGAGTTGCTTCCTTCATCACAGTCATCTATACGATATTTGGAAGCCGTTCAAACTTCTTGCGTGTAAATTTTTTTTGATGCATTGTCTCGATATACTGGCACCATTTTATGAGGTCGTCTGCTGTCGAAACCTCCTTCAGGAGTAGGGCTTGATATATGTCCTCAGCAACACCCCTCATGAGATGTGCAACCTTATCTTCCTCCTTCATTCTAGGATCCACTATTTTGCACAGCTCCAACACGTCTTGAATGTAGGATGCTTTAGTTTCTTCTGGACGCTGTGTCCTGCACTTTAATTTATCTTCAGCCTTGCGCTTCTGTCGTTGTGTGTCGCCGAAATACTTGCGCAGTTCCGCCTGGAATACTTCCCAGCTTGTGAACTTCTCTTCGTTGTTCTCATACCATTGTTTGGCAGTGCCCTCCAAGCAGAAAAATATGTTAGCCAAACACACAGTGTCATCCCATTTGTTAAATTTGACTATACGCTCACATATCTTCAGTCACTTGTTTGGATCTTGGCCATCGTCACCAGAGAACCCGGAAGGATGTCCCATGTGGTGGCACACAGTTGCTGTCATCGTAACGTCCTCTTCTGTCTCCTGTAGATTGCGATCTGTTGAATATGGCTCGAACTCGGGTTTCTCGCCACGTAAGCGGCGGCTCTGTCGTGGCCTGATTGGAGCCACTGTGTCGTCAATAATGTGCGCTATCACAAGTTTCAATAGATGATGCAGAGGGTTCAAATGGCTCTGAGCACTATGGGACTAAATAGCTAAGGTCATCAGTCCAAGTTTCAATACCCAGCGCCTCTACCAGAATAATGTCACGTAGAAGAAGGTGTAATTAAATGAATGACGAAACTAACTTCACTTAACGAAGATTTATTCAGGTCTTACACATACAGTATATATACAGCTACAGAACATTGCAGTACAATGAATCTTGACATTTGTGGATATTTCTAGAATGTACTCGAGCCGAATATAGAAATTAAAATTGTACACTCTAGGTGAGTTTTGAACTCACGACACTCTATGCAACAGTTTAGTATCGTACGGTAACCTCTACACCACGCTGCTACTTTTTTTTTAATACATTCTTAATGTGGTTTTACTTTATACCACAACAAAAATAAATGTATCTAGCACCGCATCGTGCTCTGAGAAAAAGGAAACAATATCTCGTCACGTTCCTACACCGAGGTAATGTATATGGGGAAAACGAAAAAAAAAGTGATTCATACAGGATGCAGAAGGGTGTGTCGCTACTCTCCTTACGCTTCATCATTCAGGTACGTCTTCACGTATATCATGTTATTCCACCGAGAATCGAACTTAGTCTTGTCAGCTCACTCAATGGGTATCTTCTCCTACCTGTTGATGATCCAGCTGCGTGGAGGGTCGCGTAGGGCACTCCCTAAGTAATAAGAAAAATTCTGTCTGTTTTTTTGGTTCCGTACGATCTTGCAATGACGTTCTTGTAGGTAGTTCCAAAAGTCGAATACATCTTTAGGTCTATCGTGAAATAAGTAGTGCACCGCATGCGCACGGATCCACGTGACAGCGTTGGTCTTGGCGCGCGGGAAATACTGTTGATCGGGAAATATCAGAAATCGAGGTGTAATGTGTTCCGGAGTCACTCGTAGAAAATACGACAAAATTTGTCGCACCAAGCGCCATACGTCTTCTGCCGCGCCACATGTGAGACGGTGTCCGTCCGTCTCTGGTATCCCGCAGTCTACGCAGAGAGGCGATTCCGCCATGTTTATCTTGTGGAGGCGTGATCGGGTGATCTGTTTACCACTGACTGTGATGTACCTTGTGGATCGGACGGCTGTGTCCAGTGGAACCGCGTGAATCATCTTCCACACCACCTTCCAATTAACCTGAGGGCTTTTGGTCTCCACGATGTTTGGTGGGCGCCTCTTCTGTAGGACATGATATATATCCCGCGCCGACGCCTGTTTCGTCGGTGGTACTGCTATACGGACATAGCTGTGTTCAATGTAAAAGATCCCGAAGTAGTAGAAGGGTGGGGGTATGTCTTGCGTCGTCAGTGGGGGCATAAGGGAGGGCGGAGCTAAGGACTCCAACAGCAAACCTGTCAAACTTTCCGGATGGTGGCGCCACAGCTTGATGTGTGAGCTGACATACAGGGCCACAGCTCTGTCGTGGACATGGACTAGACCAAGACCTCCCCTTTCTGGGGGAAGGGTCAGTGACTCATAACTGACTTTGAAGAGCATGCCTGTACTGACGTAGGCTCCGAATGCCGCTAATAGACGTCGAGCCATCAGCAATGGTATTGCAAGAACACGCGCTATGTGTGGAAGGCGCGATGCGAGGTAAACATTGACAAAGTGTGTCCTTTGGAGAATGTCGAGGGTCCGCAGACGTAGGTTGAAGATCTGGACCCGAATTTGTTGTAATAAGCGGCGGTAGTTAAGAGCCGCAGTGCGCCGTATGTCGTCGTGAAACTCTATTCCGAGACATTTGATAGTGCCACGAAGCTGTAGGGGTTCGACACACGCTGGGGTCAACCCGTCTCCTATGGACATGGCGACCGATTTGGCGACGTTGAGACAGCTACCGGAAGCCACACCGTACGTGGTAATCTATTCTAGTTCTCTGTTGACATCGTCGCGATTGCGGAACACGAGAACCAGGTCGTCTGCATATGCTGTACAGCGAAATGTGACGTCACGTAGAGTAAGACCGGTGAGGCGTTGACGGAGGCCACAGAGGAGCGGTTCCAGTGCTAGAGCATATAGTAACGTCGACAAGGGGCAGCCTTGACGCACGGAGCGGAAAATCGGGAGAGACTGCGAGAGACGCCCGCTAACCAGCACTTTGGAAGTCGCCCCTCGGAGGAGGCGCATCACGACGTCTGTGAATTGCTGTGGGTACTGCATGTGCTGGAGAACGGACGTTAGGTACGCGTGATCCACTCGATCAAAAGCTTGGCTAAAATCTAGTGATGCCCGGGATGCGGCGTGCCCTGGCTAGGGCTATTAAATCACGGTATCGACACAGTGCTGTGTGGATGTTGTTGATACCCCCTATGGAAGTCTGATCTGGCGAGATGACGTAAGGTAGGGTCGGTCGTAGACGGTTTGCTAATAGTCTGGTGAATATCTTCATGTCGCAGTTGACGAGTGTTAGCGGGCGGTAATCTTGTATTCGAGCCCCATCTTTAGCTTTGTGAACCGGTATAATTATTCCTTCTACGAAGGTCGCAGGGAGCGGCACCGCGGGGGACATAAGCTCCCGACAGATGTCTGTTAACTTGGGAGCCAGTAAATACTGGAAAGTTCTATAAAACTCCACAGGGAGCCCGTCGGGGCCAGGAGACTTATTCGCCGCTCCTTTACCGATGGCGTCGATAACTTCGTCTTCCGTAATGTCGTTCAATAATTCAGTTTGTAAATCCTGTGGGACAATGCCGTAAACCAGTTGTGAGACTGCTATCACCGTCGTCGGGTCGGAACATTGAGCAGAATAAAGTCGTGCGTAGTGGTCGAAGAAAGCTGTAGCAATATCGCGTTGTGTGGTGTGATGACGGCCGTCCTCAGTGGTGATGGCATGTATCAGCGCCCGTCTTCGCAGTGTACGTTCTCGGATGACGTGGTACATGGTGGGTCGTTCCGTTGCGAGTCTGTCTTGTGTTCGCACTCGGACGATCGTCCCTTCGAGGTGTCGGCGCATATGGGCTACGATCTGTGCTTTCGCACGCTGAACTGTCAACTGTCGTTCCGGTGTGGGTGGCAAGGAGGCGCATCGCGAAGGACGGTGAAATAAAAATCAAGGGTCTGCCGCCTCGAAGCAGCAGTCTCACGACCATACGTAATAAAGGTTCGCCGTAGGGCCGGCTTGGCGCAGGTTAACCACCAACTAATGGACGTAGGATACGTTGGGAGGCGGCGGTCACACAAACTCCACGTGTCTTCGATGGCGCGTCGACAATCCGGAGAAGCGTGATGAGCAAGGTTTAATTTCCAGGGATGTCGGCTGCGCCACACCCGTTGGCGACGGAGGGTGACGGCACATATATAGGCCTCGTGATCAGAAAAGGCTACAGGCCACACCTCCGCGTCACTCACCGTTGCCGCGAGAGAACGGGAGACGTAAATCCTATGGATGCGGCTAGACGAGTGACTCGTGAAATGAGTGTATCCCGGTCTATTTCCTCGGACATGTTCCCATTTATCTACCAGCTGGAGATCGCCGATGAGTGTCCCAAGTTCGGGGCACGGTGAATGGCGTGGCAGCTGATCTTTAGGTGCTTGGGTGCAATTGAAATCGCCCCCTAATATCAAGTCATCGTGCCTGCCCTGAAAAAGCGGTGCTATTCCTTCTGTGAAGAAGAGCGATCGGTCACGACGGCGATTCGTTCCGGAAGGGGCGTACACATTGATAAACCGGACGCCTTGCGCCGTTACGGCCATTCCTCTAGCGTCGGGGAGATATCGGACTTCGCCCGCCTCGAGGCCCTCTCTGAGGAGAATTGCGACTCCACTGTTAGTTGGCGAGGCATGGGACACATGAGCCGTATAACCATACATACCCGGGAAATCGGCGACGAAGACTTCTTGGAGAAAGACAATGTCAACGTCTCCTGCATTGAGCATGTCTTGGAGCAGTGACAACTTCGTACGTGTCCTAATGGTGTTAATGTTGATGGTCGTTATGCGATAGGTCTGTAGATCGTCTCCTGCGGTGGGGGCCGCCGTCAGTGTCGCCGTAAAAAGTGAGGTATGTGATCTGCTGGCCGCGTCCGCGCCGTCATCTGTTGCTACTCGGGAGGGGCCGAGGTGTGTGAGGAGAGACCCCCCTCCTCATCCTCCACAGCGGCCGTAGAATCGTCTTCAATGTCATCCGCCCAAGGCCCGTAAGTTAACGGTGGCTGAGGTAGAATACTTGTGGGCTGAGTGACTAAGGGTGAATCCGCAGTTGTTTCCGGTTGTGTACCAACGGCGGGCGCTGTGCTGGCCATCCGTTTGTCCGAGAGAGCGGAATCGGGTTTGTCAAAATCAGACAAAGTGACAGGTGAGGGCGATATCGTGTCATCCATTTTCCTCGTCGTTTCGTCGGCCGTCCGGTCGTCAACTAGAGAAGACGTCCGCTGGAGGCAATCGTCTGAGGGTGTGCGACGTCGCTTTTTATGTTTCCTCGGTGACCTTTGTTTGCGGACGTGGGTTTCTGTGTCCGAAAGAGTTTGTGGTTCCCTCAGGTAGAAAGGCAGAGGTCGGTACAACCCGAGCGTCGAGTTCCATTCTCTCGTCCGAATCTTCATGTGGAGTCGATGGGTGGCGTTCTTCAACCTCTGCAGACACCGTAATGGTGTTGGTCAATCCAGGACCGGCGACAGGTGCGCATTTTAACGCTTCCTGTCTTCCGGGGGGGTTGTCGTCTGTCATGACGGTCGATCGTGTCACTTCTGCGTAATTGAGGGGGTGGGCCGTGAGCGTAGGAGGTGGTGTCGTGTCATGCAATGGAAGTTGTGTAACCCGACGTTGAATGCACGCCGAGCGCACATGACCCTCCTGGCCGCAACCAGAACAAGTTCGAGGTTGTCCGTCGTACATTACTATTGCTCGACAGCCACCCATGACTAAGTAGGACGGCACATGTTTCTTTAATTCAATTTTCACTTGTCGGACGCCGCAGAGGACCTGGTACGTCTCGAAGGTGTTCCATTTTTCCGCCACGTGGCTAATTACCGTCCCATAATGGCGGAAAGCTGAGGTAACGACGTCCGGTGGTACTTCGAAATGGAGTTCGAAAACTCTTAGTGTGCGTAATCCTAGTCCAGCATGGTCAACAGTAACCTCTCCGATGCGACCATCGGAGTGTTTGAACTTGAGAGTGTTCGCGCATCTGTTCACAACTGCGTGACATAACTCGTCATCGACCATCTTGACGAAAACGGCGCTACTTGTGATGGATAGGTGGATACCGATGATGTGCTGTTTCGGTATTTGAACGTCGTCACGGATGAATCGTTCGACTTCAAAGGCTCGTGGTCGTGCGCAGTCGGGCTGGAAGCTGATCTTGATGGTAGCTTTTCTGTACGAATGAGCCATGGCGACTCAGTGTTAACGGACGCAAGTATTAGCTGCGGCGAGGAAGTAAACAAACTACGCGCGCTCGCGACTCTGCGGACGGGACGTAAACAAGACGTCCTCGCCGCTCACCGGCCGAAAGCAGACTGCTACTCAACTTCTTCTGCGACAAGTTTACCAGGAGCTCCCTACATGTTAATGTGTTAGAGTGTATTTTTTCCCTAATTGTTCTAGTTTGTTGCTTACCTCAACCAAATTCTTGTTCATTAAAACTGCAAAGACAATCCTAAGTACACTACTACCAAAATCAGACCTTGTCAGTTTATGTCAAATAAAATTATTGTGAGGTAAAAGACCTAGAAAAACTTCTAATTCTTTTTTACGAATGGTAAATGCCATTTAAGCTTGTATTTTTAGGGGTTATTGAACTATTTTTCTGTGACTTTTCTGAGCTCCATATGATGAGATAATTACTAAGAAGGAATGGGAAAGGGAGGAGGATTAGGGTTTAACTTCCTGTGAAGTACAATTTCATTAGAAACAGAGCTTGGATTCGGTAAGGATAGTAAAGGAAATCAGTCATGTGCTTTCCAAAGCAACCATCCCATTCTGTGCTTTTTAGAGAAACCACAGAAAACCTAAATGTAGATAGAGGAACAGGGACTGGAACCATTGCGCTATCAAATGAGAGTCCAGCGTCTCATGATTGTGCTACCTCGCTTGGTGTGATTGGTAGGGCCTCTCTCGATAAGATATGTGTGTCTGTTAATCCTCTGGCATTGCCTTTCTGCATCACTTCATTAAATTTCAGAATATGTTTAAAATTACTTGTAGCTACTATCATACTCACGAGCGACTTCAAAAGAACACCAGAATTGCAAAGACAGTCAGATATCAAAATAAGAATTCATGACCAAAATGGATTAAAAACCATTATCGTTACATGTGACATAATGAAATCAATAAGTAACGAAGTTCTCTGAAAAAAAACCACAATATTGGAATAAACACATATGACTGGTTTGATTTTTTATGAGGTTGGAGGCAAACTTTCACTATCAAACAAACACTTTTGCAAATTCATTAAACTGACATCTTCCAGTGTTATTTAATGTTTCCTGAATTTGGGTTACGCAGATAAACTAACTCACCAACAAAATTTTTAGGGGTAATATCTTCTTTGTTGTGCTGAACAGCACTGATTGCTGACCGTTAACGTAAAATGATTGATGATGTATTTTATATTACAGTTTGATAACAGTGGCAAACTTACGAATTTTTATTTGATGCCAATGATTTTACATAATCCAGAATGATGTTGTAAATCTTTTATGGACCTGATAATGGTCTGTGGACTGAAACTGGTAGTTCAATAAATAAATTTTCTCTTCCAGGAAATCACGACATTCTTCATACAACAGTGTGCCAAAACATTACGACCACCTCCAGAACGAATTTTTCCACTCTACAGTAGAGTGTGCACTGATATGAAACTTCCTGGCCAATTAAAACGGTGGGTCAGACCAGGACTCGAATATGAGACCTTTACCTTTAGGGCAAGTATTCCATCAACTGTGCTACCCAAGCATGACTCATGACCTATCCTCACAGCTTCACCGCTGCCAGTACCTCATCTCCTACCTTACAAATTTCACGGAAATTCTTCTGCAAAACTTGCATGACGCACAGTTACAATCTGCCAGGAAGTTTCATATCAGTGCACACTCTGCTGGAGACTGAAACAATTCATTCTGGAAATGTCCACCAGAGTGTAGCTAAGCCATTACTCCACCAGTGGCGGATACAGAAAAACCTCAAGAAGGGGGTGCTAAAGATATCTTGAACTACCTTTACTTTTACTGTAGTAAAAAATAATCAAGTCACTTGCAAAGTTTAAGCAAGTTTTGTTTAACCTGATTATACACATATACAAGACAATGCCGTCTTCTGATATAAAAAAGATACAATGTCAGGGTGAGTGATCAACAGAGCTAAGTCATTAAATCGATCCCTATGTGCCAGACAGAAACGTATAATATACGATGACGCAGACGCGCGTGCTACATACGAAAGTACAACTACCTGGTAACTCGATTCAGACGAGCTGGCTGACGGGCAGGGGCGGCGCGGGTAGCAATGCGGGAGGCCTCCTTTCTTCCAGGGATGCTAGTCTTGCGAGTTTCGTAGAACTTCTGTGACGTTTGAAAGGTAGGAGATGAGTTACTGGCGGAAGTGAAGCTGTGAGGGCAAGTTGTTAGTCGTGCTTGGGTAGCTCAGTTCGTATGTTGTTGTGTTATATCTTTTCGTGATTTAGCAGAAGCCCTTCAGTGCTGTGGCTGTCTCACTCACTTGTGGTAAGTCTGAGCAGTTATTGCAACTTTCGGCTGTAGTGTTTGTGTGAATCTTAGCAGATGCCAGTAAAAGTCAACCAAATACAGCAGACACTTTGAAATTCACCTTTCATCACAGCTTCGTTAAATCAAACTGTTACGGATTTTAATATTTTCTTGAAGAAGCAAAGTAGATAAGTCATGATGATATATCGGTATTTGGGATACATTTCTCAATTGTGAGTAGTGTTATGTATGTCAAACTGATAAATACCGATCTTTGTGACAGAATTGTCGAATCTAGTGCAGCCTTTAAATTCAAGCACTCTGATGGAAACATTAGTGCAGTTAGTGTTACCTAAGCTAGTTTTGGTTTAAGAATAGTAAGGATTTTTGAATTACCATTTTAAGAATCTGGTGAAAAAATAAATACAGTGTTATAGTCTTATAAGCAAGGGATCAGTAATGCCCGCATCTCGTGGTCGTGCGGTAGCGTTCTCGCTTCCGACGCTCGGGTTCCCGGGTTCGATTCCCGGCGGGGTCAGGGATTTTCTCTGCCTCGTGATGGCTGGGTGTTGTGTGCTGTCCTTAGGTTAGTTAGGTTTAAGTAGTTCTAAGTTCTAGGGGACTGATGACCATAGCTGTTAAGTCCCATAGTGCTCAGAGCCATTTGAACCATTTGGATCAGTAATATTCCAGAAAAGTTAACTCATGTAAGTTTCCAGCACCAAATGGTATCAGACAATTAAAATTCGAATTACACAAACATATACTATCTTATATTAACGTTTCCTGCAACCGAGCAATTGGCATGTGTAATGGGCGGCCCAGAACATACACTTCTGGTCACTAAAATTGCTACACCACGAAGATGACGTGCTACAGACGCGAAATTTAACCGACAGGAAGAAGATGCTGTGATATGCAAATGATTAGCTTTTCAGAGCATTCACACAAGGATGGCGCCGGTGGCGGGCGACACCTACAACGTCCTGACATGAGGAAAGTTTCCAACCGATTTCTCATACACAAACAGCAGTTGACCGGCGTTGCCTGGTGAAACGTTGTTGTGATGCCTCGTGTAAGGAGGAGAAACGCGTACCATCACGTTTCCGACTTTGATAAAGGTCGGATTGTAGCCTATCGCGATTGCGGTTTATCGTATCATGACATTGCTGCTCGCGTTGGTCGAGATCCAACGACTGTTAGCAGAGAATGGAATCGGTGGGTTCAGGAGGGTAATACGGAACGCCGTGCTGGATCCCAACGGCCTCGTATCACTAGCAGTCGAGATGACAGGCATCTTATCCGCATGGCTGTAACGGATCGTGCAGCCACGTCTCGACCCCTCAGTCGACAGATGGGGACGTTTCCAAGACTACAACCATCTGCACGAACAGTTCGATGACGTTTGCAGCAGCATCGACTATCAGCTCGGAGACCATGGCTGCGGTTACCCTTGACGCTGCATCACAGACAGGAGCGCCTGCGATGGTGTACTCAACGACGAACCTGGGTGCACGAATGGCAAAACGTCATTTTTTCGGATGAATCCAGGTTCTGTTTACAGCATATGATGATCGCATCCGTATTTGGCGACATCGCGGTGAACGCACATTGGAAGCGTTGTATTCGTCATCGCCATACTGGCGTGTCACCGGGCGTGATGGAAAGGGGTGCCATTGGTTACACGTCTCGGTCAACTCTTGTTCGCATTGATGACACTTTGAACAGTGGACGTTACATTTCAGATGTGTTACCACCCGTGGCTCTACCCTTCATTCGATCCCTGCGAAACCCTAAATTTCAACAGGATAATGCACGACCGCATGTTGCAGGTCCTGTACGGGCCTTTCTGGATACAGAAAATGTTCGACTGCTGCTCTGGGCAGCACATTCTCCAGATTTCTCACCAACTGAAAACATCTTGTCAATGGTGGCCGAGCAACTGGCTCATCACAATACGCTAGTCACTACTCTTGATGAACTGTGGTATCGTGTTGAAGCTGCATGGGCAGCTGTACCTGTACACGCCATCCAAGCCCTGTTTGACTCAATGCCTAGGCGAATCAAGACCGTTATTACGGCCAGAGGTGGTTGTTGTGGGTACTGATTTCTCAGGATCTATGCACCGAAATTGCGTGAAAATGTAATCACATGTCAGTTCTAGTATAATATATTTGTCCAATGAATACCCGTTTATCATCTGCATTTCTTTTTGGTGTAGCAATTTTAATGGCCAGTAGTGTATACAGGATGTAGCTCAATGGGTCATGTGTGTGCCCAGTGTATACAACGCTGCGTGGCCCAGATGCCGGCCGGTGAAGCTGTTAGACCCGTCGCTATGACCATCATGCCAGTAACGTACATGGCGACTGTCACTGGACTCCCACCCACCATTCCCATTACGGTCACTCCTTAAACTGACAATGGCAGTAATAATCGTAGCGCAGTGAAAGTCACTTGAATAGCGGAGGTAATTCTTGCTGAACCTCGGCCGACCAAATTTATCAAGGTAGCATTAATAGAGCTGGTTCAGGACAGTATTGCAAAATCGGATATACCGTCTGAAAAAGAGAACATCACTATACGTGAACAATATACTGCATCAGAAAAATCTGCAGTCTGGCCAAAAAGCCACTCCCACAGGAAAAATAAGGAAGCAGAATCGCGCATCAAGCTGGCGAGCAAATTTTTCCAGAACCTGGGTTCACACACGCAACAAAAGTATCGCCACAGCTAGTGACACACTGCAGTTGTTTGTGTGGACTCCCAGTTTTCAGTGGAGCAACTTAAGAGCCGCAACTTTTGTCATGCCACAAAAAGTTCAACTTGGTGGTACTTTGTTACGCCACTTTTATTCCTCCACTGCTCCCTGGTGGTTGTATTACGAAACACGAACATTCTGTCGCAGTTATCGTGGAGTAATTGCTGCTGTACTCAGTTCGATTTCAGTGTATTTTCATTTTATTACTGAAAAAAGTCAAAACAGCGGTCGACAGACAGTGGCAGATCATGGGCCTAAATTCTGAGGAAGCCAGGAAATACACTAGAAAATCCCCTTTCCCTTCCTTTTAATATACACATACCTAGAGTTCCTAACGACGTCGACGACGACAGCGACAAAACTCCGACTACTGCTGCTGCTGCTGCTGCTGCCGCCACTACTACTACTAAGATGATGACGATGATGATGACGATGATGATGACGATGATGACAACAACTACCACTACTACACTCGGGGAAGATCAGTTTCGATTCCGTAGAAATGTTGGAACACGTGAGGCAGTACTGACCCTACGACTTATTTTAGAAAAAATACATTAAGGAAAGGCAAACCTACGTTTCTAGTATTCGTAGACTTAGAGAAAGCTTTTGACAATGTTGACTGGAACACTCTCTTTCAAATTCTGAAGGTGGCAGGGGTAAAATACAAGGAGTAAAAGGCTATTTACAATTTGTACAGAAACCAGATGGCAGTTATAAGAGTCGAGGGACATGAAAGCGAATCAGTGGTTGGGAAGGGAGTGAGACAGGGTTGTAGCCTACCCCGATGTTATTCATTATGTATATTGAGCAAGCAGTGGAGGAAACAAAGGAAAAATTCGGAGTAGGAATTAAAATCCATGGAGAAGAAATAAAAACTTTGAGGTTCGCCGATGACATTGTAATTCTGTCAGAGACAGCAAAGGACTTGGAAGAGCAGTTGAACGGAATGGACAGTGTCTTGAAAGGAAGATATAAGATGAACATCAACAAAAGCAAAACGAGGGTAATGGAATGTAGCCGAATTAAATCGGGTGACGCTGAGGGAATTATATTAGGAAATGAGACGCTTAAAGTCGTAAATGAGTTTTGCTATTTGGGGAGCAAAATAACTGATGATGGTCGAAGTAGAGAGCACATAAAATGTAGACTGACAATGGCAAGGAAAGCGTTTCTGAAGAAGAGAAATTTGTTAACATCGAGCATAGATTTAAGTATCAGCAAGTCGTTTCTGAAAGTATTTGTATGGAGTGTAGCCATGTATGGAAGTGAAACGTGAACGATAAATAGTTTAGACAGGAAGAGAAAGGAAGCTTTCGAAATGTGGTACTACAGAAGAATGCTGAAGATTAGATGGGTAGATCACATGACTAATGAGGAGGTATTGAATAGAATTGGGGAGAAGAGAAATTTGTGGCACAACTTGACTAGAAGAAGGGATCAGTTGGTAGGACATATTCTGAGGCATCAAGGGATAACCAATTTAGTATTGGAGGGCAGCGTGGAGGGTAAAAATCGTGGAGGGAGACCAAGAGATGAATACACTAAACAGATTCAGAAGGATGTAGGTTGCAGTAGGTACTGGGAGATGAAGAAGCTTGCACAGGATAGAGTACCATGGAGAGCTGCATCAAACCATTGTCTGGACTGAAGACCACAACAACAACAATAATTATAGTGACAATCGCTTTTATTTACAAATGAACTGGTATATTCGTGGTTTGAGCATTGGTACTTGCAAAACAAAGCTCTTCTTCTTCCCGAATCTTTCGAAGACATCGTCATACAAGATGTCTCGTTCCTCAAATACGTTTTTACGTCTTTAAGACAAGTAAAAACCCTTTCAGGTGAAACATTTGTCGCAGGAAGGGTAGCAATTAGGTAAGATAGTTCGAAAGCTTCTGGAATAATTTTGTCCGTTTCGTTCTCAGTCATTCTATTGATACCGTCTCCCAAACTGACAGTTTGAAATGTCTCTTTATCCTAGGAAGAAAATATAGCCTCTAGTTCTGCACGCAAGTGCGGGCGACTGAAGGACGCACCATACATTTTTAATAATGAATCCACACCCTCCACAGGGAAATGCTGGCCATAACTGAGAAACTAAGTGGTATCACCTAATTTAAGGAAGAGCAGTTGATCACACTGCGAAAATATTGTTTCCTGTTGTGTTACAATATTATCTAGTACCTCTAAGTACACTTGCTTGTATTTTGACATCAATGGATTGCCAGTTCATTCACCTATCGTTTCAGCGTTATTCATGGAACTTCAGCTTGCGAATCAGTCGATTGTTTCGTGGGATTTAAAAAGTCGACCAATTTATCTTCATTTCTTAAGTTTTTCATGTAAGCCAGTCATTCTGAGACAGCATTGTTGCAAAACTGTACATGATTGTTTTTTTTTTCTGAAGAAGTCTGAGGAACAGCTTAGTCTTTAAAAATATGCTTTGAAAACTGTGAGGAAAAAAGTCAGATTCTAAGAGGGTATATTTGAAACCACAGGATAGTTCTGTAGTCGTTACGGTTGCGTCTGGACTGTCAGTTATTAATTGAGAACCCTCGTTAGCCCCGGACGGTTTTCGTGAATGGCAGATATTATCCTCGCGTTACAGTCAGGCTCGGATCCTTGAGGGTGTCGGGGGTGGGGTGGGGGGGGGGGGGGTGAAGGAGGTAAACCGTGGTATCTGCTCCGTGCGGCAGCTTCAGTGGGGTGCCAAATTTATATTCTTGACGAAAAGAACTTTGTGTCACAAAGCGCTCAGTATCCAGCGCACGTTGATCTATCGATTTTTCATATGAATTTGATACGTATTCCGGTTGGGTCTTGAACATTTTTGAACACATTTTGAGTTGATTTTTGGACGAATCAAAAGTTGATTTTTGAATGCGTGCATAATATACGTGATGTCTTCGCATCTAGAAATGAAAAATAAACTTTTCCACAGACAAAAGGGGACGGGGTATACGAGCTGTGCCGAATAAACCCGCACGGGTGAGTGACAATCGCTGTTTGTGTATGTGGTTGATTGGGTTTGCAAATGATAAGCATTGTTATCATTATTAGCGAAATCCATAGATTCAGACTACCAGGGTTTAAATAAACGACAAACAGGAATAACAGGTAAGAAAGATTGCGTATTATCTTCTCGGCGTATCCCAGAAAATGAAATTTTGACAGAAAATTTTTTTCAGATCGCTACACTACAAAAGGCCAGTTGTGCAGTCCCTGATTAAATTCAGTTCTCGGAATAGCGAGGAAAACGCGTTGTACGAACACATAACAACTAACGTCTAACCGGAGAATAAACGCGGGATAACTAAACCGGTGATTCTGGCAGGGTTAGTGACGTCAACTGGAGAATAAGGTTTGACAATGGCGGGAATAGTTACAGAATTAGTGATGACAGGAGTGTTTGTTAGAACGAAGAAGAAGAAGAAACGGGGCCATCACACAAATTATATGGAAGAAATGACGATTCCAAATTTCTACAAAAATTTCGTACAACTACATTTCGATCTCATCCTTCTGAAAACGAAATGTGAAACTATTGCCTAACATAAACTTTTTGCTTGTAGTAGGCCTAATAGGCATTTGATAGACAATTTGTGCCAAAACAGTCTCGGCTATGAGGTCCGTGTTGCAATTGCAATATTAGAAAGGCCTGTTTCGTTTAATCTTACAGACAGTGACAAAATAAACGTAATCAAATCGAGAAACTACACCAGTCTTAGGTATTATTAATATTAACAGCTTTTTCGGTACTAGAAAACGACATTTTGATTCCAGAATGAGATTTTTACTCTGCAGCGGAGTGTGCGCTGATATGAAACTTCCTGGCAGATTAAAACTGTGTGCCCGACCGAGACTCGAACTCGGGAGCTGTGAGTACCGGGCGTGAGACATTTTGATTTTTCATGTAGCAAAACGTTTGACAAACTTTGACAAAGTTACAGATTCTTTCGCGGAAAGGAAAGCGCGCCGTGTAAAGCTGTAGCAACATGAGAGAGAGAGAGTAAAAAAATGTTGGGGGCCTTAGGATTGAAGAAATGTGTACTGTCTTGCGTGTCTCTTGTCTGTACTGGTTTCATGTTTCCTATATTTAATTTTATGTCACACATAAGAGAAGGTTATTAGCTAATAGGCAGCAAAGAGTGCAAATTTTCTGAAGAGTTCTTATTCTCCCACTTACAAATAATCCAACCTAGTACTAATTGTGAGTTTCTTTTAAGGGGTAGAATGTCAAACAGGCCAACTAGGAACAGGAGAGGCACCACAGAACATTTTAATTTCTACTGTCCTGAATATAGGTTTGATGGCTTCCATTACAAAATATACATGTTTGAATTCCACAGAGCGAAATACAGTGACGTGCAACAGAAGAATGCTGTGTGTAGAAGTGTTGCGCTGCACTTCGGCACAAATAACATGTCTTACTTTTCTTCGAACATATATGTTTTATAGATAAAACTCTTCAGAAAGACCTGCGCTACGAAATGAACTTATTATTTAAAAATTTATGACGTTCTATTTCAAATGCTCGAGGGGGCGGGGGCTCACTATCAGGTGGTATTTGCCCGGTTCGGGAATATCGTAGACGCGGGGCTGTTTACGATTGCATCTCCTTTCTCTCTTCGAAGGAATGCCTTTACCAGCAATACTGTCGAGAATATCTGTTTGGAAGACCAGTGGAAGAAAGCACGAATATCCTGAAGCGTGTAGAAAAAAATCCTTAATGGTTTTATACAAGAACAGCTCTGCTGCAAAACTAAATTTACATACTGTGCAAAACAGTGAGCAAAAAGAGCGTGCGAGACAATTTCATGGGCCTTAGCTTGCAGGCTCTGAAATGCTAAACACTTGTTTGGACAGTTCTTCAGAAGAAGCATGTCGTGCTAAACGTCTAAACATATAGTCGAAAATCCTCAGTTTTTCTTGTGGTTAAGACCTAACATGACCAGCAGAAGAATTCTTCTTTTGTAGGGATAGCACATAACCACCTGTGCTGCTCGTATCGCGTACTTTGAAACGCATGTGTTTTGAAGTTGTTTCTGAAGAAAGTGTAGCGCGGGTGTTGGACGTATTGTATTCAAAATTTAATGTCATTCAGTTTCACATATGCTTGAAAACGAAAACTCCTGCAAGGAAGTAATGATATCCTTATATCAGTACTTGTACAAGGTTGGGCTTCATCATGAATAAATAATTAAACTTGATATGTAACCAAAAAAGCGAGTCGTGTAATTTAGTTATTTGTAGACCAAGCACTGCACAAATTGTGGATTATACGCGTAAAATAGCCGCCGAGTGTGATGTGGCAGCTGTTAAACTAAGAATTAGTTATTTGAAATGCCTAGATGAACGAATACAGTAAGATTCTAAAATGTTGGAAGAGTGCCGTGTCTGCAGATAATATTTATATGGTATCTGTTGGTTAGTTTGCGGTAGCAGACAGCATTTTCGTCTTCGACTGTATTTCTTTTGTAAATGTGTTTGTGGGCCTTGATTTATCCCTGTGCGAAATCCACTTTCAGATCTAACATTTGAGTTTCATGTTCCTTATACAGGGTGTTTCAAAAATGACCGGTATATTTGAAACGGCAATAAAAACTAAACGAGCAGCGATAGAAATACACCGTTTGTTGCAATATGCTTGGGACAACAGTACATTTTCAGGCAGACAAACTTTCGAAATTACAGTAGTTACAATTTTCAACAACAGATGGCGCTGCGGTCTGGGAAACTCTATAGTACGATATTTTCCACATATCCACCATGCGTAGCAATAATATGGCGTAGTCTCTGAATGAAATTACCCGAAACCTTTGACAACGTGTCTGGCGGAATGGCTTCACATGCAGATGAGATGTGCTGCTTCAGCTGTTCAATTGTTTCTGGATTCTGGCGGTACACCTGGTCTTTCAAGTGTCCCCACAGAAAGAAGTCACAGGGGTTCATGTCTGGCGAATAGGGAGGCCAATCCACGCCGCCTCCTGTATGTTTCGGATGGCCCAAAGCAATCACACGATCATCGAAATATTCATTCAGGAAATTAAAGATGTCGGCCGTGCGATGTGGCCGGGCACCATCTTGCATAAACCACGAGGTGTTCGCAGTGTCGTCTAAGGCAGTTTGTACCGCCACAAATTCACGAAGAATGTCCAGATAGCGTGATGCAGTAATCGTTTCGGATCTGAAAAATGGGCCAGTGATTCCTTTGGAAGAAATGGCGGCCCAGACCAGTACTTTTTGAGGATGCAGGGACGATGGGACTGCAACATGGGGCTTTTCGGTTCCCCATATGCGCCAGTTCTGTTTATTGACGAAGCCGTCCAGGTAAAAATAAGCTTCGTCAGTAAACCAAATGCTGCCCACATGCATATCGCCGTCATCAATCCTGTGCACTATATCGTTAGCGAATGTCTCTCGTGCAGCAATGGTAGCGGCGCTGAGGGGTTGCCGCGTTTGAATTTTGTGTGGATAGAGGTGAAAACTCTGGCGCATGAGACGATACGTGGACGTTGGCGTCATTTGGACCGCAGCTGCAACACAGCGAACGGAAACCCGAGGCCGCTGTTGGATCACCTGCTGCACTAGCTGCGCGTTGCCCTCTGTGGTTGCCGTACGCGGTCGCCCTACCTTTCCAGCACGTTCATCCGTCAAGTTCCCAGTCCGTTGAAATTTTTCAAACAGATCCTTTATTGTATCGCTTTTCGGTCCTTTGGTTACATTAAACCTCCGTTGAAAACTTCGTCGTGTTGCAACAACACTGTGTTCTAGGCAGTGGAATTCCAACACCAGAAAAATCCTCTGTTCTAAGGAATAAACCATGTTGTCTACAGCACACTTGCACATTGTGAACAGCACACGCTTACAGCAGAAAGACGACGTACAGAATGGCGCACCCACAGACTGCGTTGTCTTCTATATCTTTCACATCACTTGCAGCGCCATCTGTTGTTGAAAATTGTAACTACTGTAATTTCGAAAGTTTGTCCGCCTGAAAATGTACTGTTGTCCCAAGCACATTGCAACAAACGGTGTATTTCTATCGCTGCTCGTTTAGTTTTTATTGCCGTTTCAAATATACCGGTCATTTTTGAAACATCCTGTATTTAGCTCTTGTCACATCTCTAATGTCGTACCCTGTACTGTAGTATTAATACCCATCCATATGATTTCAGTTCATGCCATGTTGTAAGCTATGCACCTAAGCAGAATTTGTGGCGCCCGATGCGAACGGTAGTTCACAGTGCCACAAACTGTGGCGTCACATTAGTTGGGCGTTTGGGCCCGGCTTAACGCTCGAGAAGGCCAAACAAGTAGCCCAAGAAATTAAGCGACTGTCAGAGAAAGAGCCTGCATTAGTTCACACATCAGTTGACGATAGTGTGCCCACACCCGCAGAAGCCAAACAAGACACAAATGCCTTTCTTCAGAAAGGTGTCGCAGAAACTCCCCCTGCAACAGCGAAGGGCACATTCGGATCTTTGTTTCAGAAAAGCTGGGCAGATGAGACCATGGAAGATGAGGAAATGAGAGAAGCACTGCCAGTTTCCTCTAATGACCCAGACCAAATGACAGGTGCCAGATATTTGATACTAATTGTCGGCTTTCATATTGACTGCATGTCATGAAAAAGTTGTACTTATAAAAAGTAGTACATTAAGAACCCGCTTCAAGCCTACAGAATTGCAGCTCTGAACATAAACAGTATATGCAGTTCACGGAAATTAAATAGCTTGAAATACTTTCTGTAAGCGGCAGATATTGATGTTATTTTACTTCAAGAAGTAACAGACGTAGCATTACACGAAATACACTCAAGCCCCAAGGAAATTGGTATAAGCATGCATATTCAAATACAGAGATATGTAAACAGGCAGAATACGGTGCCGCGGTCGGCAACGCCTATGTAGGACAAGTGTCTGGCGAAGTTGTTGGATCGGTTGCTGCTGCTACAATGGTAGGTTATCAAGATTTAAGTGAGTTTGAACCTGGTGTTATAATCGGCGCACGAGCGATGGGACACAGCACCTTCGAGGTAGCGATGAAGTGGGGATTTGCCCGTACGACCATTTCACGAATGTACTGTGAATTTCGGGAATCTGGTAAAACATCAGATCTCCAACATCGCTGCAGAAGGGAAAAAATCCTGCAAGAATGGGACATACGACGATTGAAGAGAATCGTTCAACGTGACAGTAGTTCAACCCTTCCACAAAGTGCTGCAGACTTCAATGCTGGGCCATGAACAATTATCAGTGTGCAAAACATTCAACGAAACGTAAGCGATATGGGTTTTTGGAGCCGAAGACCCACTCGTGTACCCTTGATGACTGCACAGAACAAAGCTTTACGCCCCGCCTGGACCCGTCAACACTGACATTGGACTGTTGATGACTGGAAACATGTTGCCTGGTCGGACGAGTCTCGTTTCACATTGTATCGAGTGGATGGATGTGTACGGGTATGGAGAGAACCTCATGAATCCATGGGCCCTGCATGTCAACAGGGGCTGTTTAGCGTGGTGGAAGCTCTGTAATGGTGGGGGCGTGTGCTGTTGGAGTGATATGGGACCCCTGATACGTCTAGATACGACTCTGGCATGTGAAACGTACGTAAGCATCCATTCATATCCATCGTGCATTCCGACGGACTTGGGCAATTTCAGCAGGACAATGCGACATTCCACACGTCCAGAGCTGCTACAGAGTGGTTCCAGGAACTTCCACTAACCACCAAACTTCCCAGACGTGAACATTATTGAGCATATCTGAGATGTCTTGCAACGTGCTGTTCAGAAGAGATATCCACCCCCTCGTACTCTCATAGATTTATGGACAGCCCTAGAAGATTCATGGTGTCAATTTGTAACAATAACGACGTTGTACTATTGTACATATAAATAATATTTTTTTTCCATCTGATTTTTCGTTAAATTGAGTAATTGATGTTCTGATTTCATTTGTTTTCTTGTTTCATGCCATTGTGTTAAGAAAACTGTAAACAATTTTCAATGTGCATATTAATGTTTATGTCAAATGTCAAGCAATATTGTAATAGAATTGAAATGTAACAAATGTTGAGACTGTTGTAAGATGTTTAAGATTGTAACTGTGCGTCTGGTCCATACGTAGGCAATGTGTTAGGATATGTAGAATACAAAACCTCGGGTGAATACCCTGTCTGTAAGGGAGCGGTAAAAGGTGGATGGCAGGCGAGCGCGGGAAAATGCGCACGGGCGCTGCACGGCACAACGGGCTCAGCAGTAGTTGTTGGAGTTTGGCATTGGTCTGAGCAACACGTTCTGGAGCGAAGAGGCTGCTCCCCTGGAAGACGTAGTTTCATTGAGCCTCGGGTATGCCGTTCCAACGCCTATACAGCATGGCAAAATTCCATAGGCACTAAATGGGAAAGTATTGCGACGCTAAGAAGAAGTAAAGTGCCGATACATCAAGAGCCATAGCTGTGGTTGTATGTGTGCTCTGTGCCTCGCCATCTCGCCGCCCGCCAACCGCCGCATCGATACAAACAGGTTGAAACTTTTAGTACTGTATTCGTATGGACCACTGTTACTTTTGTTCCATACTGTTCAATAACAACTTAAATTTTACCAGAACTTTCCTATCATTTAATTATCCTCACAACTAACCTAGATAGGATCCTTTCCAAATGTTGTGCAATCCGAGTGTCCCGAGATGAAAAATTAAAATGTGTGTTAATAACAATTACCTACAGACCTAACTATGTAAGAATGGTGTTTAAAGAACTGTTTTGTTAATGAACCAGTAAATGAATAACGAAGGTCTGACAAAGTTTAATAATGATATAGTAATGAAGTTTAATTATTTTGAGACAGATATAAAGGTATTTAAATAAGCAGTAAATGCAATAAAAAGAGTAGTAACTCATATACTGGAAATATTGAGCGCATAATAATTTCAGTAATCAAATTTCTTAATACAGTGATCACAACCGTTTCAGGTCCCCCCCCCCCCCCCTTTTCTATTCATTTGAATTCTGAAGTGCTCTAAATTGATTTGACCAGCAAAAGTTAATGTCAATATATATGTCAAAAGTTATCAGTGTTTTATCTTTATCAAAAAGTGACATTTTGTGTGTGGCCCCAAAGCGCCATTCCTAGGGTAACCTATGCCCGATTTTAATCAGATCAATAGACAGTACGAAGTTTGGTAGTATACATTATAGTGTAGTGTTATGTATTCATGGTTTTTCCATATCAGTACAGAAAGTGAAACTATCAGTTCAATAGATTTTCTGGTTCTAAAATTTACTATATTATACAGTGTTACTACGTGTTGTTTTGCATGAATGTACATCAACTTGTACAGGGAAGAAACTCAGTTAATGCCTAATTAGGCTGGCGACCGTATTATTAACAAATTGGTAGCATCTTCTGTGTTGTTTTTTTGTCCGTCCTGACGTGTAGTTGCATTTCGGACTTACTTGACGTATCATTGTTATTACAGAGTGGGTGTAAGTCTGATTTGCCACCATTCAGGTACACGCGGTCAATATCTATACAAAAATCCTGTCTCGTAAGGTGCCCTGCGCGCACATTACAAATTCTCTCGAGCACTGTTTCACACATTAGTTGAGTCCGAGCACAAAAACTGCGATGCACCTGGTTTTACGTTTATCACAAATAGTTCGGCAAGTACTTATCTGATCACTTAAAGACCAACATCTTGCAAACGGTAGTATGGCCCACAAGCTTTACTGACCATGCTGCACAATTAACATGGAGAAACAGGTACATACCGAGCTAGAGGTTACTGGAAACTGCATGTCTCACTCTTGCAAGCTGCTGAATGCCGCAAGCGTTTCACCAAAATGTGGCAGATATGTGAAAGTAAGTTCGCTTCTCATAACTCTGCTATGACTTGGTTGTTAAACTGCACGAAACCAAAATTAAGGAAATGTTAATTGATTATTCGTGCCGGCCGGAGTGGCCGTGCGGTTCTAGGTGCTACAGTCTGGAACCGAGCGACCGCTACGGTCGCAGGTTCGAATCCTGCCTTGGGCATGGATGTGTGTGATGTCCTTAGGTTAGTTAGGTTTAATTAGTTCTAAGTTCTAGGCGACTGATGACCGCAGAATTTAAGTCGCATAGTGCTCAGAGCCATTTGAACCATTTTTTTGATTATTCGTGGGGGAAAAGTCGCAATCAAGAGAATCAAATCCAAAATCCTTGCCCTGAAGCAGAAACAGTTACAAGGCTTCCAGATTCGTTCTAGACTGCAGGGAGCTGTTTACCATGAAGAAACTTTGATGCTTGAGACAAAGGAAGATAGGAAACATAAAAATAATCACATAGATAAAAAGAACTGCCTATACTTGACAATGCAGAGGGACAAAGGAGGAAACTTACGGCCATCTTTCTGTTTATATTCCGGCAGTGCTGCTAATTACGAAGCACAGTATGACCTTTTACAAAATCTTAGAAGAAGACTTAGTACTGAGGCACTTCGGAGTCTTATAGTCTAGACTGACGATAACGATCTGGTAACTGCCATTGGGCGGTAACTGCCATTGGGCAGAGACCTAACAACAAGTCGGCTGTTACAGACTGCATTCTGGCAGAGTTCCATAGGCATTTTAGGCGCAAATTAAGTCAAAAGTACCCCTCCTATGTAGAGAAGTAATTAACCTTGACACCAAAGTGCAAGGATGCAATGCACTCATTCTGAGGGGATAGTGCAAAGGCAAACGTTTGTCCCTGCGTTGATAGAAAAATTGAAGCAATCAATACAAGACTAATGGAATTGCACAGCATTATCAAGCTACAAAAGGCGAGACATATGAGTCCAAGGTGGAACACCTAAATGACGGAATCCAGTAAAGTGAGCCATATGTCGAGGGAAAAACTAAAGCATTCAATGGAATCCTCAATGCACGATTAACGGAGCTAGACGGGTTTATCAAGGGGATGGTAACGAAAGTCGAGATGTAAGAACCCCTGATTGGGGACACAAATCAACGAGTTCATTGACGTGAAATTGAGATAAAAGAGTTAAAGTGCATCACAACCCATCACCACAGCTGGTCCCAGAGTATGTAAGTTTTATAACATCTCAAAAGCAGTAGTAAGTAGTATGACAGTGCCGGTTCTGGGACAGTTTTTATATAATTTTGCGACTTGACCCTTGATAAGATAACAACTTCATTAATTGGTTACTAATAGGTCTCTTACATAACAGCAGTCTTTGTTTTACGCCCTCTCACTTCTTTTCCCCTCCCCATTCCTCTCCCTCCCTCTGACCTAGTGTCTGAGGCGTCCAACAGCGTTTGAATATAGCGTTTCGGTCAATGGGCTCATGAGCCCAGAGACTCCATGTGGAGTAGCATTTTATACTATTGACTGGATAAACACTGGCAGCAACAGTCGTCAACCAGTATTGGTAGCAGCAATAGCCTCATAAATTCGCAAATGTTGCCAAAAAAGGCATTTAGAGCAGCAGCAAGCAGCCAGTAAGTATTTGTCAAATATATTTGTGATATTGTTGCTATTGTAATTGTTAATTTCAGCACTATTGCTGCAGCAGCAACAGCAGCAGCGCGACATTAGAGGATGGAGTGTTGGCAATATAGTCGAGCCAGTAACGAGTTGCATTGCCTGCAGTTCACTTTTTCGCCAATACACAGTGGCATGGACAGATAGTTGAAAATATTAATTAATGTTTCCCTATCTATCTGAATGTTACAATTGTATGAGCAGGTTGTTGAAAAAAATCGATATGGGCTCTACCTGTTGTGAGAAGTAGTGGTCATACACAGTGGTGTTGGTCGAAAAAGAAATTATGAGTGTGTGTTAATGTAATGAGAATGTGGCATTATTAGGTGTTGGCCACCATAATTTTGTGTGTATGTATGTGTGTGTGTGTGTGTGTGTGTGTGTGTGTGTGTGTGCGTGTGTATGTATGTGTGTGTGTGTGTGTGTTAGCCACACAGGGTAGCCACGCGGTCTCAGGCGTCTTGTCGCGATCAGCGTGGCACCTCCTGTTGGAGGCTCGAGACCTCCCTCGGGCATGGGTGTGTGTGTCGTCCTTAGCGTAAGTTAGTTTAGGTTAGATTAAATAGTGTGTAAGCTTAGGGACCGATGACCTCAGCAGTTTGGTACCATAAGACCATACTACCCTCTGGATCAGAGCAGCATAGGGAGACGATCAGACTGTGTGTATAACAAATTACGTCACTTGAGATCTATTATGCTGTTCAAGGCTCCAGGCAATATATAAGTACTTCCACAATTTTTTTGTATCTATCCATAGCAAAATTCTATAATAATAGTTTTCAGCGCCCAATCACAAATATATGTGCCAGTAACTATCTCCTCACTGAAAAGTTCAAAACTTTTATGCCAGCACGCAAAGGAATGAGCAGGTAATAGAAAATATTACAAAGAGTAGTTCATGATGTGGAAGCAGTGGTGTGGACAGGTAGCCGAAAAAAATTAATTAATATTCATCTGCCTTATCTACCTGTCATGAGCAGTAACTACAATACTCAGCTGTGTAGATGAAAAATTTAATTATAAGTGTGCTGGATTAGTAATGCAGTGTGAGTGCTGCCCACTGCAGGTCATCTGTTCAACAATACTGTGGCGGCAGTAGCCGTGAATTACTAATGGAAATAACTAGCTAGAAAGGACACTTTCTCGCAGTGTTGCTTCTACCATAATGCATGTGTTCTCCACTGTTGACAGTCTGTTCAACAATACTGTGGCACTGTGTGTCCAGCACAGGGGTAGAGAGGATTAGGTAGTGTCTATTTGTTAATAAATTACCTCATTTGAGGCACTGGAAGCTATGTATGTGCTCTGGACAATTTTTATACGTATTTATCACATTTCCATCAGCAAACTAGCCGAGCAAAAACCATCACACCAAAGCCACATTACGTATGTTCTATTATATCATTCGAATCAGGCAATGCCATGGCAGCTGCCATGAATTACTAGCTGTTACACTTAAGCTAAAAGGACACATTGAAGCAGGACGACATAGGGAGAGGATCAGACTGTGGCTATTTGTTAATAACAAATTACACTAAGCCATGTCACTTGAGTTCTGTTATGTCATTCGAGACACCAAGAGATACACTACGTGATCAAAAGTATCCGGACACCTGGCTGAAAATGACTTACAAGTTCATGGCGCCCTCCATCAGTAATGCTGTAATTCAATATGGTGTTTGCCCACCCTTAGGCTTGATGACAGCTTCCACTCTCGCAGGCATACGTTCAATCAGGTGCTGGAAGGTTTCTTGGGGAATGGCAGCCCATTTTTCAGAGTGCAGCACTGAGGTGTGGTATCGATGTCAGTCGGTGAGGTCTGGTGCGAAGTCGGTGCTCCAAAACATCCCAGAGGTGTTCTATAGAATTCAGGTCAGGACTCTGTGCAGGCCAGTCCATTACAGGGATGTTATTATCGTGTAACCACTCCGCCACATGCTGTGCATTACGAACAGGTGCTCAATCGTGTTGAAAGATGCAGTCGCCAACCCCGAATTGCTCTTCCACAGTGGGAAGCAAGAAGGTGCTTAAAATATCAATGTAGGCCTGTGCTGTGATAGTGCTACGCAAAACAACAAGGGGTGCAAGCCCCCTCCTTGAAAAACATGACCACACCATAACACCACCGCCTCAGAATTTTACTGTTGGCACTGCACACGCTGGCAGATAACGTTCAACGGGCATTCGCCTTACCCACACCCTGCCATCGGATAGCCACATTGTGTACCGTGATTCGTCACTCCACACAACGTTTTTCCATTGTTCAGTCATCCAATGTTTACACTCCTTACACCAAGCGAGGCGTCGTTTGGCATTTACCGACGTGATGTGTGGCTTATGAGCAGCCGCTTGATCATGAAATCCAAGTTTTCTCACCACTCATCTAACTGTCATAGTACTTGCAGTGGGTGCTGATGCAGTCTGGAATTCCTGTGTGATGGTCTGGACAGATATCTGCCTATTCCACATTACGACACTCTTCAACTGTCGGCCGTCTCACTCACAAGGGGAGGCCGCCAATTGTGAAATTCAAATTCGATTCATACTGCGCATAATAAAAGCTCATGGCCAGAGGTGTAATGTGGCAAAGCACCAAGATGCACTTCTCAGCCGTTGTCGAGAAAATCGACGGTTAAAAGAAACCGTAAACCGTTGCGGTGAAATACTCTCTACGGCGCGCAATTTTGAAACAGCGTCGTGGCGCAGCGGTAAGCGCTTGGGTTCGTAATCCGAAGGTCACCGGATCGCATCCCGCGGAATGCAACTTTTATATATATATATATATTTGAATTACAAAAAACTAATAATAAAAAAAGTTGCATTTTTTATTATTTTTATTATTAGTTTTTTGTAATTCAAATATATATATATATATATATATATATTTGAATTACAAAAAACTAATAATAAAAAAAAGTTGCATGCCGCGAATTAATGAATTGCTTATGCAAGTTGGTGAAGGCGGATCGCTCTCCAATTGTACCGCCTCCATTTTTCCGTTTGTTTAACAGGGTGTACCAAAGCTCTCACGCCCGCACCGATTTTCGACGATGTTATAAGTTGCGCTAGGGACCGCATCTACCTTCTTTCGAAGTTAGCAGGCAACTACGCTGTTATGCGGCGGCTCGTTTCGGCCCATTCAACATCTGTCCATCAAGTGTAACGAGCGAGTAACGGAGTTTATATTTCATACCTGCCACAGCAAATTTGTGTTCGTGGGGTCTCTATTCTAATTCGAACGTTTGACTTACGCTATACGTATTCGTTTCGGAATATCGTTTCTACGTCTTCCGTTAACTATACGTGGTAAACATTATGAAGACAATTAATAACATTTGTGAAATACAACTTTGTTTGCGGAAAACGTAATGATGTTCGAAGTCGCCAGTTTTTCCACGACAAACGACTTTCAACAACTTATTATATGCATAATTGTTGCAACTGATTGCCGGGAATTATATATATGAGTGTGTGTGTGTGTGTATATATATACACATTAGAATTACAAAAAACAAATACTAAAAAAAAGAAAGTTGCATGGCGCGAGATTCGATCCGGCGACTTTCGGATTACAAACCCGAGCGTTTACCGCTGCGCCACAACGCTGTAAAAAATTGTAAATCGTAGAGAGTATTTCACCGCAACGGTTTCTTTTTAACTGTCGGTTTTCTCGACAACGGCTGAGAAGTGCATCTTAGTGCTTTGCCACATTACACCTCTGGCCAAGAGCTTTTATTATGCGCAGTATGAATCGAATCTGAATTTCACAATTGGCGGCCTCCCCTTGTCAGTCAACAGACGTGGTCGGCCTGTACTCTTTTGTGCTGTACGTGTCCATTCATGTTTCCACTTCACTATCACATCGGAAACAGTGGGCCTAGGGATGTTTAGGAGTGTGGAAATCTCCCGTACAGACTTATGACACCCAATCACCCGATCACGTTCGAAGTCCGTTGAGTTCCACTCCGCGGAGCGCCCCATTCTGCTCTCTCACAATGTCTAATGAGGTTGCTGATATAAAGTGCCCGGCAGTAGGTGGCAACACAATGCACCCAATATGAAAAACGTATGTTTTTGGGGGCGTCCAGATTCTTTTGATCACATAGTGTATGTAAGTACTGCCAAAATGTTTTATTAATTTATCCGTAACAATATTCTCTAAGCACTTCTGATTTATAATGAAAGATAATGTATAAGAAACACCACGCCGTGATTTCTCTTGCAAAGCCATCCCTACAGTACTAGATTGTGCGACATCAAGTAAAGCTCTTTAGGGGGCTACCGATTTCCAACCAAAGATGCTGTGTAGCACTGTACTACAGAAAAATACACACCTAGAGAGATGGCTCTTTTCCTCTAACAAGTTACATTAAGTAACATCACTTGAGTTCTATTACTTCATTTGAAGCACTCGGCAGGTATGTAAGTGCTCTCACAATATTTTGGTTACGTACTGATCCATATTTCCGTATTCCACGTCGCGTCGACGCTTTGATGACGCGATTTACGATTATTGTTATTCTAACAAAAAATACACCGATAAACAAGATGGAGCACAGCATCACAAACACTATAAGCAATACAGTGCAAGACCGCATCCTCTGCTCTGCCCAGCACCACATCGACTCAGAAAAGAGAGTATATAGGATGGAAACTCAGCTGAGATCCATGCACCAAAATTTAGCGCACATATGCGAGTCAGCCGTCTTGAAACCGAGTAGCCGGCCAGAGTGGCCGAGCGGTTCTAGGCGCTTCAGTCCGAAACCGCGCGACCGCTACGGTCGCAGGTTCGAATCCTGCTTCGGGCATGGATGTGTGTAATGTCCTTAGGTTAGTTAGGTTTCAGTAGTTCTAAGTTCTAGGGGACTGATTATCTCAGAAGTTAAGTCCCATAGTGCTCAGAGCCATTTGAACCATTTGAAACCGAGTAAACACATGTGTTTGAAGCCAAAGGCGAACAGATACATTTTGTTTGTTTTATTAATTGTGCATTTTAGCTGCTGGGCTTACCTACAAGTAAACACTTGTTTGATATACTGTAAAAATTAGAAACATATAATGAGCAGTAGCAAGAGAAAAGATCACACAGGAAAGCAATAAGCGATTCTCACTAACAGCTGGTATCAGTACATGAGAAAAATGAATGTTCCGATTCTCTTCCTGTAAACAGTAACAGCTCACTAAACCGTAAAAAATACTATATGTAAATGAAACTACATCAGCTACTGTGGTTAGTTTTATGGTAGAGGTTCTCCTTCTCCTTGAAAAAATTAAAAACGACTTGTTTCACATTTGTGCATCTCATTCGATCCTAAGGAAAATAACTGGCATATAAAATTGATTTCTTTCGTGTCTCGTAGTTTTATATCACATCTTGATGATAACGTGACTATATTTTCGTTATGGGTCATAGCTACTGTGATACTTAATTTCCCAGTAGTCTGTAGCACATAATTTGAAGGGTTTGTAGTGAAAAATGTGATCGCTAGCTACGTTATGTTTGGTTCATTAATGTGCATGTTACCGTATTCTAAATGCATCTAACATATTGTAATTGTTTTTAAAGTTGGAAGGAAAGCCAATCTCACTCAGTATGGAGAAAACACAAGTTACGGTGTTTTATTTGCGCGCGTTGCCTAAAAACGCCACGCACAAGTAGCCTGCAGCTCACAAGGGATAGCGCTTACTCGTCATCACCGATTTCGTCCAAATTTATGGTATATACAGGAGTTGGCCAGAAATTAAAGGGACAGAAATAGGAGCTCCAGGTGACCAGGCGTTTCTGTATACTCTCTATTCTGTGGCTACGTGCTCTGCCGCAGCTGTCAGTACGTCACTATGCCCCCAGCAATAGTATAGGACGGGAAACGCACTTTATTTAAAAAAAAAAAAGAAAGGAAAAGTGCATCACAGTCCACAGGCGACCTTGTCGGCAAGCTGCCTGTAGAGAGAGAGAGAGTGAGAGAGAGGCTGTTGCTGTAGTCCCCGACTGGAAACGAGGAAGCCCAGCATCGCAAAACAATATAAGCAATACACCAAATGCGCGCTTGCTATGTTCTCTCCCTCGATTATACGTCAGTCACAGAGAAAACATCACGAGTCCGCGATCCACTAGCCCACTGCCTCTGCCTGGCTGTCTAACCCTGGCTGTGTGCTGTGCTGCAGCTGTTTGCAACTACTGTCTCTCCTCTCCACCTCAGCCAGCCACATCTGAGTATGACCATCGTTAGTAACATAATTTCGAATGATCCATAGAATTCCAAAGACGCACACTGGACACTAAAGTATTTGCTGCAAAAACGTACCTGTGTATCAATAAAAATAATAGTAATGAGTAACATCACATATATACAGAGTGAAAAGTATCTAAACCGATAAACTCTGGGAGGTTGTAGGGGACATCCAAACAAATATTTTTCCCTAATGTCATTTTCTCCTATGAGGAGTATTTAAACCGGTAGAGGAAGATTTCTCTGGCGGCAAATTAATTAAATCAACAAACACTTTTCCATTTTTTATGACCGAGGTACAACGCATTAACACAACCCAATTTCAACTACAGTAGATTTTCAAAACTGCCTCCATTGACACGTAAACAAAGGTTACACCGTGCGATCATGTTCTGTCTGACACTGGCAAAAACCCCAGGAGTATCCTGAATTGTTCCTGCTGCTGCTACTATCCGGGCTACCAGATCCTCTTCTGATGCAACAGGGGTTGCGTAAACAAAGTTGCGCATCTCTCCCCACACAAAAAGGTCCAGAGGGGGCATATCTGGGGATCGAGCAGGCCATGGCACAGGACCACCTCTGCCAATCCACTTTTCTGGGAACCATCGGTCCCGGAATCGACGCACACGACGACTGAAATGTGCCTGTGCCCCGTCATGTTAGAACCACATGCGTTGTCTTGTACGGAGCGTGACGTCTTCCAGCACTTCTGGCAATGCTCTGGCGAGAAAATTGTAATAGTGCCTGCCATTTAATGGCCTAGGTAGCAGATACGGCCCAATTAAATAGTCCCCAACAACACCGACCCACACATTAAGGAAGAACCGCACTCGATGAGCGCTAGTAACTGTGGCATGTGGGTTATCCTCACTCCAAACATGCGAATTGTGGATGTTGACGCCTCCATCACGCCCGAACGTTGCTTCATCGGTAAACAACACATAGGATGGAAATGTCGGATGCATTTCACACTGTTCCAGGTACTGGGCTCTCGGTGGATATTCAACTGGTTCCAGGTTGTGGACACACTGTAAGTGAAATGGACGTAACAATTGCTCTCGAAGGACTGTTCTTACATTCGTCTGATTCGTCCCCATGTTACGTTCAACTGCACGAGTGCTGATTGAAGGATCCCGCTCCACATGCTGCGAGACAGCTTCCTCAAATTACAGCATGCTTACCGTGCGACGGCGTCCCTGTCCAGATAATCTGCTAAATGACCCGGTCTCACACAGACGTTATACACAGTAGCAAAGGTCGTATGATGCGGGATACGGCGATAAGGATATTGTTGTTGATAAACCTGCTGTGCACCTCGTCCGTTGTGGCGCGCTACGTAGTACGCACCAACCATGTCAGTGTACTCACTCCAGGTGTATCGCCCCATTAGTAAGCAGAGACAATGCACTACTACACTGGTGGACAGCAGTTGCCTACTACTGAAGAGCGTAATACGGCCTCTAACAACTGAAGAGCGTAATACGGCCTCCACCGGTTTAAATAATCCTCATAGGAAAAAATGACATTAGGTAAAAAATATTTGTTTTGATGTCCTCTACAACCTCCCAGAGTTTGTCGGTTTAAATACTTTTCACCCTGTACATATGGTTTTTTAATAGCAATAGACCAAGACATTACTGTTATCCTACCACAACACGATATTTACGCAATATTAGTCTGCAGCAATGCTGTAAGACCCGTAGCCGGTCGGAGTGGACGAGCGGTTCCAAGCGCTTCAGTCTGGAACCACGTGACTGCTACGGTCGCAGGTTCGAATCCTGCCTCGGGCATGGATGTGTGTGATGTCCTTAGGTTAGTTAGGTTTAAGTAATTCTAAGTTCTAGGGGACTGATGACCTCAGAAGTTAAGTCCCATAGTGCTCAGAGCTATTTGAACCATTTGTAAGACCCGTAAATGCAGTCGAATAATAATGTTGATTGTGGACGAGATCCACCAGTGTTCCCAGATAGGATAGAAAGGCACGAAACTCTCTCAATATTAGGTGAATATGGTTGTCTACTAGCTTATAAACCAACAGAACTTTATAGTAGGGATCAGAACGTGCTGTGTAAATGTATAAGACGCAGATAAGAAGTATTTACAACGTAGAGAACTGATGGGTACGTTGGTAACTCGTCAGAGTGCCGCCATATTAGTTCTTTAGAGTATAAAAGGAGGGTTGACAGCAACAACCAGATCTGTCTTCTTGCGGTAGTGGAAAGTATCAACATGGGTTCCTTCTCAACGTGCTAAACATCCCTCAGATATTAGGGAGGAGGAGGAAGAAGAAGGAGAAGTAGACAAGACCAAAAGATGACTGCTTTGGTTCATGGTTGTTACTGAAAAGCCTTGTTACTAAGATTGACAACATAAATTACACCAAAAATGGCATGCTGCTTAGCAGGAAGAGATTCTTAACACCGACTCCAACAAAGGCAATGTAAGTATTACACAGATGTGCTATATCAAAGCACAGCTGCCATATTTCTCTGAATCTAGGACATTGCTCTCCACAATACCATCAAGTATAGACATTGCCGAATTAGGTCTGGCTCCCACAAACAATGTTATTCCTTGAGCTAATGTGTTATGTGCACTAAAACGAAAACTGGAGTATATGTTTACAACAACCACCATAAATGCTGAATATAAACTGCAGTTGGAAAAAAAGAGACAGCGATTGCACACGAGGATTACGTAATGCTTTAAACACAGTGTATGGAGAAATCTGAGTATGACTGGGGAGTACAAGATATTACCATTTGCAGTATAAGCAGAAATGGAGATTGATCACATGTCACAGTACTGGTCAGAATCAGTCAATGTAATCGAGCATGTTTGCTACTACATTACAGGGCACACGAAAAATCTGCTTATAAAGCTCCACTTCCACCTAGATCTGCTTAAAAGGACTGGTTACATTGTTTCTAAAAATGTTGTGGCCTCAAGGTTGTGCACCTAGCAACAGAACAGCCATTTGCAGAGCATAAACTGATGGAATAAGTACGTTCAATGGACACTCGTTTACAAAAGTTGTACCGTTAAAGTTCTATATGGAAACTCCACAAGGATGTGCAGGAGAAGAGATGGTAGTGTACACCCAGGAAGATGTGATGTGCTTTAAGAGCTGTGTTATGCAGGAGATACGTGGGACACTGTACAGAGGCTTGCAGAGCATTTATGGGTTACCTACGAGAAACCTTTAGTAAGCAGAACGTAAATATGGCTAGAAACTTAGCAGTACACACCTAGAGAAGATTCATTGGCAGAACTCTTAATGGATGTAATTGACAGGCTTCAACCTGGCCACCTGCAGTTGTGCAAGCGGAATTCACAGATTCCACTTGTGACGTATAATTCTATATATATAAATTTTCGGTGCCTACAGTGTCACGTCTTTCAGTGTCACGTCTTTCAGTGTCACACAAATTTTTATTTTTAAAGGGTATCACTTAAGACTATTTCCATGGGTTCGCCCCTCAAATTTCTCCCTCATATCACAAAATTGTCGTCTGATGTAGTACAAACTGAAAAAATTCCTTTTAAAGCACAGTTTCGTATATAATTTATAATCAAAACCTTGCACCTGTGTCACAGAACAAATCTTACATCGAGAATACTTTACAGAAGTTTAAGGGAAGAAATGTTTCCGATAATTATTACAGTATTTAAAGAACATCAAAATATGAAAAGGCTGAAATGAACAAACAGTACATGAGACTATGTTAATAAATTCAACTGTAAAAAGCTAAGGAGCATATTATTAGCAAAATGAGAAATATGCAAAAGTGAAATGCCAATATGAGCACTTCTCAATTGGGAGTAAATCAAAACAAGCAGAATGGCTAAAAGAGAGCACAATAACATGAGCCATAAACGAATAAGAGCTAAGCAACTAAGCAAATAAGAGAATAGGCAAAAATGAGATGCCAACAAAATGAGAGCTGGCCTAACTCTGTCGACACTTACATACATACGGTTGCGCTCGTGGCGGCACCTCGCGGCCCGTGCGCAACACGCGCGCCTGCGATCGCAATGCACTCTTAGCGCTCGCGGCGGCGTCTAGCGGCCCGTACGCAAGTTGTGCGATTGCTGTAACATGTCGACCCTTAATCTATGATGTTACACACTGTAAGGTGTGATACACTTGATTGATGATAATGATGGTGGCATTTTGCCACTACCATTGGTTGTATTCTACTGACACAAATGTTTTTGTATTCCTTCTCCCATAGCGCTACAGTTGTTTGCTCGACCACTCATCCAAGCTTAGTAGCCATCATGAAGACCTATTGCTTATGCTCTGCCCTCTAGATAGATAAAAAACTGACTCTCACACTTAGTTGTCTATTTCAACCATTCCTCTATCTCAATGTTTATTATTAATAATGAGTTTTCATTTTTATTTCTCCCTCATTTCAACAGATGCAGTGCTTGATACATCATATCAGCATGCAGACAATCTCTCTGAGGCAGTTCCTGATACATTGGAGCAGGATACAGAATTGTTTTCCAACACCTACACCAGTTGTTGAGCATCAGCTACTCCTCACGACAGATGGAGACCGTATTAATTTATTTCAACTACCTGCCCACACCACTGTGTGCTAACATGGAAGTAAACTGCATGCAATGCAACTCATCAGTGGCTCGTCTACATTGCCAGTGCTCCATGCCCTAATATTGCGCTGCTGCTGGAAGCAACACTGATAAAATAAACAATTACAATAGCAACAATATCAATGAGAAACAAGCATAAACAACTATAATAGCAACAATATCACTAATACATTTGACAAATACTTACTGGTTACTGCTGTTGTCTGCTGCTTCGGTGGCTCAAAATGACTTTTTTTTTTTTTTTTTTGTACAATGTCGCTAATGTATGTGGCTGCTGCTGGAAGCAACACTGTATACACTTCTCTTTCAGAACTATGAATTTTATTGATCCACTCGGAACGAATAATTACTCAGCCTTATCGCTGACTTCCTGTTCCACTTCGGCCGTGTCTCCCGCAACTTCAAGTGCTCTGTACTGTACACTGAAAACAATTTATCGAAGTGGTTTCGCCTACAAGCGAAATGATTGCTGTGCAGAGGCTCGAGGTTTCTCCCAGTGTTCACCCAGTCGATAATATAAAATACTACTCCACGCAGAGACCTCGGCCTGAAGAGCCCATTGACCAAAACGCTACCCTCAAATGCTATTGAACCCCTCAAACACTAGGCCATGGAGGGGTAGGGGAAAGAGGGAGGCGGGAGTAAATGAGAGGCCCCGAGACTGAGAGCACTGTTACGTAGGATACCAATTAGTAACCAATTAATGTTGTCATATTATCAGGGTTCAACAGCCAGGTCATAAATTAGATAAAAATTGTCCCCGAACTGGTACTGTCATAGTACTGTAACATCTCCTTTCCTGTATGAATGCACAGTCTCGCGGCGATAACACTGTGTAAATAGGCTGTTTAGATTTTTATGTTGGTAACGCCACGTGGTGCTCTGTATGAAAATCACTGGCTGTGCTGTGTGAAGTCTGTGGCTGGTTTGCAGTGTTGGAATTAGCTATTGTAGTGTTGGGCAGTTGGCTGTTAACAGCGCGTAGTGTTGCGTAGTTGGAGGTGAGCCGCCAGCAGTGGTTGATGTGGGGAGAGAAATGGCGGAGTTTTGAGAGCGGATGATCTGGACGTGTGTCCATCAGAGACAGTAAATTTGTAAGACTGGATGTCATGAACTGATATATATATATATATATATATATATATATATATATATATATATATATATATATATATATATATATATTGACTTTTGAACACTATTAAGGTAAATACATTGTTTGTTCTTTATCAAAACCTTTCATTTGCTAACTATGCCCATCAGTAGTTAGTGACTTCAGTAGTTAGAATCTTTTATTTAGCGCAGTATTGGCGCTTGCTGCATTGCAGTAGTTCGAGTAATGAAGATTTTTGTGAGGTAAGTGATTCATGAAAGATACAGGTTATTGTTAGTCAGGGCCATTCTTTTGTAGGGATTATTGAAAGTCAGATTGCGTTGCGCTAAAAATATTGTGTGTCAGTTTAGTGTTGATCAGAATAGGTAAAGAGCGAAATGTCTGAGTACGTTCAGTTCTGCTCAGCTGATTGAAAATCAAAAAATGTAGGGGGTTTATCAGCACAGTAATTCACTAATTTTTCTAAGGGGACGTTTCATATGTCGACCTTTAGCCGAGGATACCTCACTGGAATCTTCTGATTTTTTCTTGTAGTTTGTGTAATTAGTGTAGCTATTTTTTATTGCTAGCGCGTAATTATAGAGAGAATTTCCTAATATGGTATTTGCTTATACAACTTTAGACATCGGTACCATATTTCTCTAACACATAATTACACAGCTATCTGATCATTTAACTGAGAGACACACATTTTTTTTTACTATATCAGTGACAGATGTTTGTGTAATCACACAGATGGATAACTTCACACTTACGAAATAGTATTTTGTCTGTACTTTGTGAACTGTTCATATTTTTTCGGAACCACTGCGATACTATGAGAACTTTGAATGACGTATTCGGCATGGAATCATGATTTTTAAAGTACGTTTGAGGTAGATGACACTATTTAAATGAGCTTAGAATTTTTTTTAGGTTTTGAAATTATTGCAGAATGCTACGACGTTTTTGAGATTTGACTGAGGTTTTATGATGTTATTATTACGACAACAATGTGTATTATGCTGTTGAGGTGTGTTTATGATCAATAAGTTGATGCTATATGAGGACTTTGATTATGCTACATATTTATTATGACGAAATATTGAAGAAGTGTCGACGAATATGTATATGTGTAATAAGGTAAGGAATAATGAGTAGTGGTTAGGGACTCTGACTTGTGAAAAAGGATGTTGGAAACCAAGAATCGTACTTTAAGGGTTATGAAATGTGTGTAAATATGTGAATGTATCACAATGCTGGTGAACATTTTTGGACACTGTTATATTTGTAGGATTTTGTTTCTACACATTTGTAAAGCAAATTCTCGACCAGTGAAATTTTTTACATGAGACTGTCACTGCTGCCGTAAATATTTCGGTAAGAAAGTTAAGTGACCTTCACGTAATGCGTCGTGGGCGCCCAGCTGTGACAGCTGCCTGGAGAAAAAGCCATCAGGTGAAAAAAAAAAGAGACCATTAACCTCGATATTGACATTCCTTTGTAGAAAGCATCGCAAATACGACACTTTCTGATATTTACTGAAATGACTAATGAAACAGTGAGAAACATTTCACGGCTATTGTCTTGCTAGTTGAGAGATTTTTTACTGCCTTATGAAATGCCATATGGGCAGTGAATGACGTTTCACCCCTTGCTTTATGTATTTATTTGCTCATTTTGTTTAACATCTAGTTTCTAGTTGTACTGCAGCATTGGTTAAAATGAAATTTAATAGATGTACTAATATCACTATTTTATGTCTGCAGACCCAGTAAAGAATAATATTATGATGTACTTTCTTAGAAAAGAGAGCACAAATAGACATTTCCCTTCACAGGAATTGCAAACATAATTTTTTCAACGATTTGGTAACTTGTTTCGTAGAGTAAGTCAAGGTGATGCATCACTCTAGTGTTAAGATGTGACACAGTTATTAGACGTTTCCTGTCTTTACTGTAATATTTTTTCTGTTTGAGCTTTGTCACATTTAGGTATAAGTTATTGCATTTGCTGCTGCTGTGTGACAGGCATAGTGCTATTGAATTTCACTTTGTATTACTCTGTTAAGCCAGTTTTACTACTGATTTATTTTTCTTGTTGCTGCACATTGGCTCATATTAGTTGTAATGTTGCATTTGCTCTGCTGATTTAGATATACTGCAGCTTGCTTTGCCAATTTGCATTTTTTGTCATTCCTGTTTGTGTTAATTTGTTGTGTGTTGCTGCATTGCCTCGTCCTTTAGTATAGATATCTGAGCTCAGTAGATTTAAGTTAGCTTAAGAGGGGGTAGACTATATAAGAAACTAACTGTGATGAATTGGAAGAAATGCATTGAGAAGCTATAAGAAAATGGTTTGGCCAAAAAAGTAGTGTACAGAGAAGAATAACTATTTTGACAGAGAATATGAATAGAATACAGAAAGCATGCTTGGATAGCATTTTTTTTTTGGTGGAAACAAATGTTGAAATAAGAGAAAAGGTCTATGGAATGAAGTTTTGGGTTGGACTGCAGTACCAGACGTCTCACTAAAAGCAAACCCTGTTCTTTCCTTTTGTGTTATTCCACTATGTGTTTGTGTACCCTTGTGTATTTGTGTTTTTCCTGTCTTTATGTGTTTAGCTAATAAGATTTATGTTGTAGAATTTTTCTAGTACTAAGCTACATTCACTATGATGAGGAATACTGTTATCCTCAAATATAATTTGCATTAATAATATGTTATTTTCTTTGTAAAGATGTTTAGACATTAATTATTCTGTTCTGTTTTAATGCTCATGTGTGAAATTAATGTTTCGAAAACTATTCTCATTATTTTATATATTTATGTATGTCATAATTCCTGAAACACTGATGTATATGTTTATTTCTATTCTTTTGTAAAGCCTGTGTTACTACAAATGTTATCTGTACTGTTATGTTCTTTAATGATGTAGTTTGCACCTTTGTAATTGTATTCTTATGTTGTAAATTTATTATTGTATAGACACCAGTTCTTCAAATTAAGTTTCATTTCAGTGCACACGTTTCTGTTGGTCATAGTATATGCACAATATGTGAGAAGTTGGGACTGTTAGTGTTTGCACGAGTGTTAATAATTCAGCAAGGGACTGGTTAACAGCATTGTTGGTTCTAAGGACATTTCAAAAAAATTTTTGTGAATGCACAACTGGTGATTCATGGACTTGCTATATCACCTGCAAGACTCTTCAATGGTGATTGTGCACCCGCACAGTCACAATGGATGGCTGCTAGCCATTTCTACAAGGACTACAGTGGGTCCGCATCTTTGGTGACCCACCAATACCATAATCTCTACCAGGACTACAGTGGGTGTGCTCTGTGATGACCTACCTACCAATATTCTTCAAAGCTTCGACTGACTCTGCTGTGGGTTTGCTCGGTTGTCGCCCATTACCTGTCTGCATGTCAAGAGTCAGCACTGTCTTTCCGTTGCAAGGACAACACTACTTCAAGATTGCGTGGAAATCCGCTACTTCCGTGTGCATTTTCTTTTACTAACGAGACTTTGTGAAAAAAACTGTAATTACTAATGTGATAAATGTTCAGGACTGTCTTTATGAGAACAATTTTTGCTTCTGACCAACAGTGTATCAATAAGTGTGTGCATTTGATATCTTTGTTATTGTAATTATGAAATTTTTTTTCAAATCTCATTTGGCCGCTGCCCAAAACAATTTGTAAAATTTTTTGTGGGGAGCATGTAAATAGGCTGTTTAGGTTTTTATGTTGGTAACGCCACATAGCGCTCTGTATGAAAATCACTGGCTGTGCTGTGTGAAGTCTGTGGCTGGTTTGCATAGTTGGAATTTGCTATTGTAGTGTTGGGCAGTTGGCTGTTAACAGCGTGTAACGTTGTGCAGTTGGAGGTGAGCCGCCAGCAGTGGTTGATGTGGGGAGAGAGATGGCGGAGTTTTGAGAGCGGATGATCTGGACGTGTGTCCATCAGAGACAGTAAATGACTTTTGAACACTATTAAGGTAAATAAATTATTTGTCCTTTATCAAAATCTTTCATTTGCTAACTATGCTCATCAGTAGTTAGTGACTTCAGTAGTTAGAATCTTTTATTTAGCGCAGTATTGGCGCTCGCTGCATTGCAGTAGTTCGAGTAATGAAGATTTTTGTGAGGTAAGTGATTCATGAAAGGTACAGGTTATTGTTAGTCAGGGCCATTGTTTTGTAGGGATTATTGAAAGTCAGATTGCGTTGCGCTAAAAATATTGTGTGTCAGTTTAGTGTTGATCAGAATAGGTAAAGAGCGAAATGTCTGAGTACGTTCAGTTCTGCTCAGCTGATTGAAAACGAAAAAATGTAAGGGGTTTATCAGCACAGTAATTCACTAATTTTTCTAAGGGGACATATCAACTGAATAAAATGTTCTCGGGTTTCCAACCGCATCGATTGCTTATGTAGTGTTGGCAGAAGAGCCAACACCGTGTTGCTAGAGGAGGCCGAAATGCACGCTGTTAAGCTCACGCAGATTGGTGTGAGGTCTGGAACAAGGTAAGGTAATTATCCTATAAAGAAAAGAACGTAGTTCTTGGAATACTTAACTTTAATCCACAATTGGAGAACATTGGTCTGACGGTACAGGCATCACAGTATATATAGCAAAGGATTATGGCGCCTTGCTAAGTCGTAGCAAATGACATAGCTGAAGGCTATGCTAACTATCGTCTCGGCTAATGAGAGCGTATTTGTCAGTGAACCATTGCTATTAACGTCGGCTGTACAACTGGGGCGAGTGCTAGTAAGTCTCTCTAGACCTTCTGTGTGGTGGCGCTCGGTCTGCAATCACTGACAGTGGCGACACGCGGGTCCGACGTATACTAACGGACCGCGGCCGATTTAAAGGCTACCACCTAGCAAGTGTGGTGTCTGGCGGTGACACCACATTCCTCCCCCGCAAATCGGCGAACGGTTGTGTTATAAGGCTTCCGCCCGCCGTGGGGAGGACCCCATGTTGACGTATGCGACGAGGTGGGGAGCCTAACAACAGGCGAGGCTGTGCCACCCGCACCGGGCCATTCGGTCCGAGGGGAGCTAGGAAACACCTGAAAACCTAGTCCAGGGTGCACGCCAACATGCGGTGTATGCGCCCGTAGAGAGACAGGAGGGGCCGAAGGGTCGACCTCCATCGCGTGGGGGTACCCGACGGGTGAAGACGCCATCTGGTCCGGAGCGGGCAAGAGTTCCATGTCGGAGGACAGCTGGTCACGGGAAGCGATCGACGGCGCGTGACCCAGGGAGGCGCCCAGCTGCAGCATAGCGTCCACTGCGGGCGTCGCCGGCGGGAGAACAGGCGGCGGCGGCGGCGGCGCGTCGCCATGGGGCAAAATGGAAGGCAGCGTCGGTAACACCTGGGGATGAGGCGAGCCAGTGGATGGGTCCCCAGGGCGCTGACCGGACGGCACCATCGCTGAAAGCAGATGGGGAGCGTCAGAACCCAGGTGACGACAGAGGCGCAGCTGATTGAGATGCCGACGCACCTCACCAGAGGCCCCCAAAACCAGATACATAGCGCGGCCGAGGCAGCGAAGAATGCGCCCTGCGAGCCAACGCCGTGAACCGCGATAGTTGCGATAGTATACAACGTCGCCTGGAGCAAAAGCAGGTGGCTGCCGCTGCACAGGAACCTGATGCAGCGGATGCAGCAAAGACATCAAGGTTCGATGAGGACGACCGTGGAGCAACTCAGCCGGCGAGCGACCATCTCGGGGCTGAGAGCGATACGACGACAAAAAGAGCAATAACGCGTCCTCCCGAGAATGCGACTCTTTCAACTTCAACAACTGTGACTGGAAAGTCCGGACCTATCGTTCAGCGGCACCGTTTGACTGAGGCGAAAACAGCGCGGGCGGCAGATGTTGAATACCATTGGCCTTGCAGAATGACTGAAATTCTGCAGACATGAATTGCGGGCCATTGTCAGAAACAATAGTCTGTGGAAGACCTTCAATACAAAAGATAGCAGATAACGCTTGGATGGTGGCAGACGACGTCGTGGAAGCCATCCGGACAACAAAAGGAAAATTACTGAAAGAATCGACCACAACCAACCATCGAGCATTCCAGAATGGACCAGCAAAATCGATGTGTAAGCGTTGCCAAGGGGAAGTGGCTTGCGGCCATGCAAAGAATTTCCGCGGTGGTGCGGATTGTTGTTCGGCACACGCCATGCAAGAAGAGCACATATGCGTAATCGCAGCATCGATTCCGAACCAAGTACAGTGCTGACGAGCAAGTTGTTTCGTTCGCACGATACCCCAATGTCCTTGGTGGAGAAGCCGTAAGACAGAGGACTGTAACGAACGTGGGATCACGACCCGGGACTGATCATTATCAGAACGCAACAGCAAAACACCACGTCGAACAAAAAGTCTCTCCTTGTGAACAAAAAATCGGCGAACCAACGGATCCTCGATCCGTGACTTTGACAAAGGCCATTGCGTAGCAACAAAACGCAAAACGGTAGCAAGGACCGGGTCAGCAGCTGTGGCTGTAGCTACACGACGAAAATCAATCGGAAACGATTCGACCACGTCATCGGTTTCCGAATCAATGAACATGCAAGCAAGTTCGGAAGAATCGAATGCTCTATCCTCAGCAACAGGCAAACGGGACAACGCATCGGCGTTTCCGTGCTTAGCAGTGGACCAATACAAGATCTCGTAGCGGTACTACGAGAGGAAAATAGACCAGCGAATGAATTTCTGCGCTGTACGTGGAGGTACAGGCTTGTTCAGATGAAAAAGCGATGTCAAAGGTTTGTGGTCTGTGATGATTGTAAAGTGACGACCATACAAGAAATCATGAAACTTAGCAACACCAAACACGAGAGCTAAAGCTTCTTTCTCTATCTGTGAATAATTTCTTTGCGCAGACGAGAGCAATTTGGACGCAAAGGCAATAGGGCGATCATGCGATCCATCTTTGTGCGCAAGCACAGCACCGATCCCAACATCCGATGCATCGACCATCAACAAAAGGGGTTTCTGGGGATCGAATGGCGTAAGGCAAGTATTGGAAAGCAACGCCGATTTCAACCGGCGAAAGGCGCGTTCGCATTCCGTCGTCCAGACGAACGGAACACCTTTACGGCGTAAGCGATGAAGCGGAGCTGAAGTGGAAGAGGCGTGCGGCACAAATTTGTTATAGTAATTTGTCTTTCCCAGCACACTCTGTAGCTGCTTCAAATTCTGCGGCGAAGGCAAGTCCTGTATGGCACGGAGGTGCTCTGGACTGGGATGTATGCCTTGGGCATTGATGACATGTCCCAGATAGAGTAAGTCACGAGCAAGAAACACACATTTGTCCTTCCGCAAACGAAGACCATTTTGTCGCAAGACCTGAAATAATGTTCTGAGATTGGCGAAATGTTCTTCTTCCGTCTTTCCAGAGATCACAATATCGACCAGGTAGTTTGATGCAGTGGGGACCGAGGCACAAACAGTTTGCAGATATTGCTGAAACAATGCAGGGGCAGATGCACACCCGAATGGTAGTCTTTTGAACCGTTACAAACCAAGATGCGTGTTAACCACCAAAACGCGCTGGGATTCGTCGTCCACTGGTATTTGCAAGTACGCACATGCTAGGTCCAACTTCGAAAAATATTTACCCGGGCACAGTTTGTCAAAAAGATCTTCCGGGCGGGGTAAAGGAAAAGTTGCAATCACTAGTTGTGGATTCACCGTAGCCTTGAAGTCCACACAAAGTCTCAATTTTCCGGAAGGTTTTGGCAAAATTACTAAGGGTGATGCCCAGAGAGAAGGCTGCACACGTTCAATTACACCTTGTGATTCTAAATCGTTTAATGTTCTTGCGACCTCATCACGCAATGCGTGGGGAACATTGCGCGCTCGGAAAAATTTCGGTTGCGCGTTTACTTTCAGTTCCAAATGTGCTTTATAGTTCTTAGCGCAACCAAGGCCCGGTGCAAAAATGTCTGCAAACTCTTCACAGAGACGAGAAACACTGGCTGAAGGCACAGTCTGGTTCACTGATAGGACCTGATTGACTATTGACAAGTTAAACAACTGAAATAAATCCAAACCAAACAAGTTCACAGCAGAAGAAGAACGAAGGACGTAAAAAGACACAAGTTTTGTTTGTCCCGTGTATGTTGCAAGAAGGCTGCACTGTCCTAACACAGGAATCGTGTGACCTGAATATGTAGTTAGCTTAACATTTGGGGCACGCAACGGAGGTGTGCCCAGTTGTTTGTACGTGTCTTTATTGATCAATGAAACTGCAGCTCCGGTATCGTGCTGGAATGGTATGACCTTGCCATGAATGTCCAAGTCTACAAAAAGTTTATTGTCCTGCTGACGACAAGAGCTACTGTCTCGTGCAACGGGAACTGACACTGGTACAGAATCACTTGCGACTTGACGTGATTTCCGTCGACGTCGACGCACACTATTTGTGGGACGAACACAGTCACTGTTAGAAAGAGTGGCACTGGGCGGAGTGGAATGAACGACATGAATTTCCATGGGCGAAGGTTCACGAGCCTGAGTATTCTTGGTTCGATTCCGATTTCGGCGTGAAGCAAAGGGCCTGGAATGGTTGTTAGTGTCCGATCTGAGCTTTTTCTGGCAAACACTTTGAACATGTCCTTTTTTATTACAGAAAAAGCAAATAGCTTGGCGTGAAGGGCAATTCTCACGTGAATGTCTAGTAGCACACCGCGGGCATGATTTTAGCACAGCATTTGCCTGCTTACGCGGCACACGTGGCTGCGCGGATGGGCGCGAGAGCTGTTTACTGTTCCGTGCAGCTCGCCCGGCTGGCCGGTTAACGTGAGGCACTGCTGGCGAAGTTTCAAATGAGTCCTGAGCAAAGTCAAGTGTGTCTTGCCGATCCAATATGTCTATCACTTGTTGAAGGGAGGGATTGACTAGTTTCAAAATCTGTTCCCTTATACGAACACCAGAAACGTTCTGTGCAATAGCATCACGTACCATAGTATCTGAATAAGGGAGTCCACATTCACACTCAAAAGCACAATCCCTTGTAAGGCCTTGCAAAGTTGCAACCCACTCCCGATTAGTTTGACCGGCCGTACGTTTTGTACGAAAGAACGTATACCTTTTTGCAACCACATTGACTGATTCTTTGAAATATGCATCTAACGCCGACAAAATTTCGTCGTAGGACAGAGTTGCTACGTCGCGTCGGGGAAACAATTTCACTATCACACGGTACGTCAGGACGCCGACACACGATAATAAGTGAGGCTGCCGCTCATTACCTTGAATTCTGTAGGCGGCGAGATGGAATCCAAATTGGCGTGACCACTCCGTCCATCTTTCCAGCGCCGCATCAAAAGGACGAAAAGGTGGCGCAACTGCGTGTTGTGGCTGCGGTAGCGGTGGAGCGGCGGCTGCCGCATCGTGTTGCATTGCACGTTGACCCTGGACGAGCTGTCCAAGGGCATCCAATAAGGCCTGCGTCTGCGGATTCTGCAAGCGTTAAATTCGGACAGTACATCTGGAGATTGTGGCGAAGCCATGACACAAGTAAATTAAGCAAGTAGAAAGAAGAAGACCCTTTTGATACTCGTCGCCATGTGTAGTGTTGGCAGAAGAGCCAACACCGTGTTGCTAGAGGAGGCCGAAATGCACGCTGTTAAGCTCACGCAGATTGGCGTGAGGTCTGGAACAAGGTAAAGTAATTATCCTATAAAGAAAAGAACGTAGTTTTTGGAATACTTAACTTTAATCCACAATTGGAGAACATGGGTCTGACGGTACAGGCATCACAATATATATAGCAAAGGATTATGGCGCCTTGCTAGGTCGTAGCAAATGACGTAGCTGAAGGCTATGCTAACTATCGTCTCGGCTAATGAGAGCGTATTTGTCAGTGAACCATTGCTATTAACGTCGGCTGTACAACTGGGGCGAGTGCTAGTAAGTCTCTCTAGACCTTCCGTGTGGTGGCGCTCGGTCTGCAATCACTGACAGTGGCGACACGCGGGTCCGACGTATACTAACGGACCGCGGCCGATTTAAAGGCTACCACCTAGCAAGTGTGGTGTCTGGCGGTGACACCACAGCTTAAACCTACACGAGCTTTCGGCCAAGTACTCCTTGGCCATTGTCAAGTGATATGACAGCCAGTGGGCAGTTGGAGTCTACGAAATACCTTGTGAGTGTGGCCAGAAGTACATCGGACAAACAGTGCGCACTGTGGAACAACGCAGGAAAGAACGTGAGAGTTATTATCGCCTACGCTATTCAGAGAAATCTGCGTTAGCTGAGCATGCGTTAGAAAACGGTCACCACATAAAATTTGACGATACCTCTGTCGTGACTCACACTAACGGCTTCTGGGACAGTTTAATAAAGGAAGCTATTGAAATAAAAATTACCGCAAACACCCTGAATAGAGACGGTGGCTTGCAGCTCAGCGCTGCGTGGGATCCAGCGATCGCGCGGTTGAAGAGGGCACATCGAAGCCGACTCAAAACATGCCCATATATAGCAATGTCACGGGCACCAGTGACGTCACAGCGGGCAGCTAGCGTATATGAGGGCGCACCAACAGCCCACTGGCAGTCATATCACTTGACAATGGCCAAGGAGTGCTTGGTCTAAAGCTCATGTAGGTTTAAGCATTTGACGCGGTTGGAAACCCGAGAACATTTTATTCAATCTACTTTCCTGTTTCACTTAAAAACAGAGTAATGCAAAAACAGATCTATGTGCCTCTGTATGAGCCTTAATTTCTTGTGTCTTACTTTCATGCTCCTTATACGAAATGTATGTTGGCGGCAGTAAAATCCCTCTGCAGTCAGCTTAAAATGCTGGTTCTCTAAATTTTTTTTATAGCGTTCCTCGAAAAGAACGTTGTCTTCCCTCCAGGGATTCCCATTCAGTTCCAGAAGCATCTCCGTAATACTTGTGGGTTGTTGTAATCTACCAACGACGAGTCTAGCAGCCTGCCTCTGAATAGTTTCGAAGTCTTCCTGTAATCTGCTCTGGTGCAGATTCCAAACACTCGACCAGTACTGAAGAATAGGTCTCACTAGCGTCCTACATGTGGCCTCTTTTACACAGGAACCACACTTTTTTCTAAAATTCTCCCAATAAGCTGAAGTCAACCATCTACATCTACGTGATTACTCTGCTATTCACAATAAAGTGCCTGGCAATGAACCACCTTCAAGCTGTCTCTCTACCGTTCCACTCTCGAACGGCATGCGGGAAAAACAAGCACTTAAATTTTTCTGTGTGAACCCTGATTTCTCTTATTTTATAGTGATGATCATTTCTTTCTATGTAGGTGGGTGGCAACAGAATGTTTTCGCAATCGGAGGAGAAAACTGGTGATTGAAATTTCATGAGAAGATCCCATCGCAACGAAAAACGCCTTTGATTTAATGATTTCCACTTCAGTTCACGTATCATGTCTGTGGCACTATCTCCCCTACTTCGTGACAGTATAAAAACGAGCTGCCCTTCTTTGTAGTTTTTCGATGTCATCCGCCAGTCCCAGCTGATGCGGATCCCACACCGCACAGCAGTTCTCGAGAATAGGGCAGACAAGCGTGGTGTAAGCAGTCTCTTTAGTAGACCTGTTGCACCTTCTAAGTGTTCTGGCAATGAATCAAAATCTTTGGTTTGCTCCATCTTATCTATGTGATCATTCCAACTTAGGTTATTTATAATTGTGATCCCTAAGTATTTAGCTGAATTTACAGCCTTCAGATTTGTGTGACTCATCACGTAATCGAAATTTAACTGATTTCTCTTAGTACTCATGTGAATAACTTCTCACTTTTTTTCATTCATGGTCAATTTGCACTTTTCGCACCATACAGATATCTTATCTAAATCATTTTGCAAGTCGTTTTGGTCATCTGATGACTTTACAAGACGGTAAATGACAGCATCATCTGCAAACAATCTAAGACGGCTACTCAGATTGTCTCCTATGTCGTTAATATGGATCAGGTACAATAGAGGGCCTATAACACTTCCTTGGGGAACACCGGATATAACTTCTGTTTTACTCGATGACTTTCCGTCCATTACTACGAACTGTGATCTTTCTGACAGGAAATCACAAATCTTGTCGCACAACTGAGGCGATACTCTGTAGGCACGCAGTTTGGTAAGAAGACGCTTGTGAGGAACGGTGTCGAAAGCCTTCTGGAAATCTAAAAATATGGAATCAATTTGACCTCCTCTGTCAATAGCACTTATTAGTTCATGATTATAAAGAGCTAGTTGTGTTTCACAGGAATGATATTTTCTGAATCTGTGCTGATCATGTGTCAATAAATCGTTTTCTTCGAGGTACTTCATAATGTTCGAATACAGTATATGTTCCAAAACCCTACTGCCAATCGACGTTAGTGATATGGGCCTGTAATTCAGCGGATTACTCCTACTTCCCTTTTTGGGTATTGGTGTGACTTGAGCAATTTTCTAGTCTTTAGGTACGGATCTTTCTGTAAGCGAGTGGTTGTATATAACTGCTAAATATGGAGCTATTTTATCAGCATACTCTAGAGGAACCTGACTGGTATACAATCTGGACCGGAGGCCTTGCCTTTATTAAGTGATTTAAGCTGCTTTGTTACACCGAGGATATCTACTTCTATGTTTCTCATCTTGGCAGTTGTTGTTGATTGGAGTTCAGGAATATTTACATCGTCTTCTTCTTCGCCTTAGCCTTCACTGTTACCGTCCTCACATGCTCATTCTATTTCATATTGCTTCGTAATGTTATCCCAGATATTTAAAGGACGTGACTGTGTCGAGCTGGACACTTATAGTACTGTATCTGAAATTTATGGGTTTGTTTTTCCTACTTACTTGCATTTTTACATTTACAGCTAGCTGCCATTCATCACTTCAAGTAGAAATTTTGTCTGAGTCATCTTGAATCCTCGTACAGTCACTCAACTTCGACACCTTCTTGTACACCACAGCATCATCAGCAAAAATTCTCAGACTGCTGTCCACCCTGTCTGCCATATCATTTATGTTATAGAGAATGATAGCGGTCCCGTCACACTTCCCTGGGCACTCCTGACGATACCCTTGCCTTTGATGAACGTTTGCCATCGAGGAAAATATATATTGGCTTCTATAACTTAAGAACCGGTGAGTCGCTCACTTATCTGGGAACCTATTCCATATGCTCGTACCGTGTGAAATGCTTTTCGGAAATCTAGAAATATGGAACCTACCTGCTGCCCTTCATCCATTGTTTGCAGTATGCTATGTGACAAAAGGGCAAGTTGAGTTTCGCACAAGCAATGCTTTTTAAAACCGTGCTGATTAGTGAAAACAAGCATTTCACTCTCTAGGAAATTTATTATATTCGAGCTCAGAATATGTTCTAGAATTCTGCATCAAAGTAATTTTGTGGGTCTGTTCTTTTACTCTTCTTATATAGGGGAGTCACCTGCATTTTCTTCCATTCGCTTGGGACTTTGCGCGGGACACACAGTGCTAGCGAAATAGATGCGACATAGGAGTGAGCCAGGATCAGCCGTATATAACTGGAAATCGTCCTATATACTTAACCATGCATGTAATACATGTTGGGGATAGGGGATTTGAGCGAGCGCCTGGTTTAGTTGAAATAATACTCTTAAAACCATCGAACCTTTTCAAGTGTTTCCCAAAAGAGACACAAGCTTATGCCAAAATACTGTGTATGACCAATGTACACAGGTGAAACGACACCTTAAATGGATGAATAAAACGCCCAAACAGCAGGAGGTACAGTGATATCCTTAGACCTGTATTGACTGATGCACGTAGTGAAGACCAAGGCATTGATCTTCAGCGCAAAAGGCTGAATTGTCTCCTCAGGAATATATTTACTATGACGACCGCAACGAAATCATAGACTAACTATCACTAGTGACAGCATAAGCCACTGCAGGAAATACAGCTCACATGAAAGATATAATATCAGTCATTTTGGAGCTACAAGAAAGATGTGTTATTTAATAATAATTTTAATGATGATGATGGAGATGGTGGTCCAGGAACTCCACAGGTTAGTACACAAAATCCTCATAGATATAGCATATTATGTGGTTTGGATGATTTATAGCAGGCCAATCTCATGGATATGAAAGAGTATTCATGATCGAATAGAGGGTTCAAATATATTTTAATGGTCATAGATGTGTATTCCAAATTCGCCTGGACCCTTCCTGTGAAGACAAATACTGGGAGGATGTTGTACATGCATTTGAACGATAGCTGCAGCGACCTGACAAAATTCAAACTGACCATGGGGGCGAATTTTACATTAAGTATTTCAAGTCGGAAATGGAGCGATATGAAATAAATTCCTACTCAACATTCTCTCACATAAAAGTGAGAACTGTGCAACATTTGAACGGGACTATTAAATCCAGTATGTGGGTGCAATTTAATCTTTGTGGTTCATGCACATGGCTAGATACACTACCCCAAATTACTGGGCAGTGTAATCGAGCTGAATATTATGCGATTAAGGTGAGAGAATAATGTGTACTACTTTGACTCATACAGATATTTACAGCCGCTAGAAGAACTATGCATTTACTTTCCCAGCCACCGCATGTTCTACAATTTTCTAGACTACCAAAACTTTGATTTATATCTCTGTGTGCATTTTTGCCTAACATTCCTCCTGACAGTTGCGTAGAAACATGCAGCATGTACATCACTGCATTAGTTGAGTTTTAGAAGTCATGTACAAGATAGAGTTAAAAGAAAGATCATCAGTATTAAGTTCTAATTACTTTCTGCCAATAGATCTAAACTAGGGGGAAGGGAGTATTGCGTTGATCGCTCTGGAGGCATGCAATGGCATCTTGGTGGGGGTGAAGTTGTGGAAATAACCCCTGGCTCTTACAGTATTGACGATGTAAATTGAATTATTAAAGGATCTGTAAAAGGGTGTGAGTTACATGCAAACTTTAATATGTTTAAAACAGAAATAAGATAGAGAAAACACACAGTAATCTTTAGTGAGGAAGGTTAATCCGTGGATACGCTCCCAGCAATCACACTCTGTGTTGAGTGTAATATCGCAACAAATTGATAATTATCTGAATAACTGATTAATTCACAGAATCTACTTGTTCTTCTGTACAGAGCGACCAGGATACAAACTCGCTGAAGTAGGCACTTGGTGCAGGGAGTGGCAACTGACCCTTAACATAGACAAATGTAATGTATTGCGAATACATAGAAAGAAGGATCCTTTATTGTATGATTATATGATAGTGGAACAAACACTGGTAGCAGTTACTTCTGTAAAATATCTGGGAGTATGCGTGCGGAACGATCTGAAGTATTCTTTTTAAAACTCTGTTCTTCTGATTGCGTCACAAGTGACTTCATCAGTGGAGGAGGGGGGAGGGACGTTTTTAGTGTGTTGGATGACTGTAGCGGACGGAGGTGAGGACAGCAACTAGGCACTATGCAATTTCACAACCATAGCACTAAACTGGAGATCGCAGGTCCGTATGGCCATATCTCTCATGGTTCATGATGTAGAAACAAAGGTACTGTTACTGCCAATAGTGCTATGTAAGGCTTTCAGCTAACATTTTGCGAGCAACATTTAGGGATACCTTTTCTTTTAACCAGATCTCCTGTACAGTTTGCTCACTGAGGTACACAGTACTAGTGCAGCTGATGCAGAAGGAAGTAGGAGGTGTTCAATTATCTCATAAACATCCTCACCACAGCTTACACATTTGGCTGCGATTTTACAGGACATGTGAGTATAGTTATAACGGTGACATTGGTAGCGACATATTGGGTGTGGTATGTTAGGTCCGACGTTGATGACTTCATAGCCCACCATGATCTTTGACAGGAGCTCAACTCTAAGACGTCAAGAAAAGGCTACAGGTAGACACTAATTCTGCATTAAGCCTCATCACAAGCCAATGGACTGCGGTTACGCCCTGATCACAAAGATACCTCCCTCAGTTGTACCACCAAGCAGCTAAGTGTGTATGACACCACATCAAGAATGCAGTGTTCGATGGGCCTCTGCACAAAGAGCTTATCTGTGGAGAAGCGTAGTTTTAAGCAGTTTCTGAGCTTAAAATGCACTGTCTGTCTCTAGAAGCAAAGTTCCATTGCGAAAGCTAGTACAGGGCTTTAGTGAGCCTGCAATTGTATCCACACCTTTGTGAATGACAAACAGGTTCACTGTAGAAAAATTCTCATCTCCTTCTGTGTGTGACACCATGAGGTAGCGGGGTGCGACTGTAAGATTCTTCATGTCTTCAGCCTCATTACATTTCCGTTTATTAGATGGAAGTTCCATTGATGGAGCTGATGTACTCCTCATGGGTGAATTCCCCATGGATGCCAGTGTCTATGATGGTGCACTCCTTCATTCTGGGGGCCACCAAAGAGGGGATCATACCTCCATTCTGTGACTGTTCACACCTCAGGTCACACCTCCTGAACTCTGAACAGAGGGACGGATCAGCAGATAGGAAGGTAACAGCTCAGGCTATCACCCCTCCCTGGGCCTGGCCTTTACCAGGGAGTACAAGTGAACCCTACCTGTGGACATGGGTGCTCAGAGCTATGCATTACACAGTCGCCCTTTACAAGTCAAATGAAGGAGCCGGCCTTCAGGCATACACAGGGAAAGTCAAAAAGGGAGACCTCAAACGCTGAAGCAAAGGAAGGATGGGAGGAGTCTGAACAAGAAATGGCAGGAAGACAAAAATGAAATCCACCTAAGTCTTCCGATACTTTCATAAGTCTTGGTTTCCCAATTGTACGCAAGATATGGTCCCAAAATGAAGGGAGAAAGACTATCAGAAAGATATACATGTAGCACAGAAAAGGGAGGAGTACAGCAAGGGCAGTGACCCCATGTGTGCCAAGCACATACTCACAAAAGAGTTGTTAGTCCCCTGGGGGATTTTTCTCTTTGTTATAGTTCTCTGTCTAGTGAGTGGGAGGTGGGGCTAGATAGCCTTCTAACTAATGAACCACTGCTGTCGGAACGTGATGAGATTTCGAGTGAATTGTCAGGTGTCTGTGACTTGGCTGAGTACATCTCTTACTGCCAGAATTAGTTGGATGCAAATGTTATATATAAAAGACTAGAAGATTCGTGAAAATATGTCAGGCAAGCGATACCCTGACAGATGGGTAGTTGAGAGTTGAGCCCTATACCACATCTTCTAAGTCTTGTGGGCGAACATACGTCTTGCTAAGAGACTCCAATGAGTAAATTAGGGGCCAATACGAAGGTTTTTACTGAAAAACAATCAGCAGAAAAAGTTCCATCTTTTGTTTTCTTGATAAATAAGAGACAACAGTCTCCATGACTTTTGTGTGTCTATAATTGGATGGACTGACATCTTAATAGGTAGACTAAGAGACGAGGTACTGGCAGAAGTAAAGCTGTGAGTACCGGGCGTGAGTCGTGCTTCGGTACCTCAGATGGTAGAGCACTTGCCCGCGAAAGGCAAAGGCCCCGAGTTCGAGTCTCGGTCGGGCACACAGTTTTAATCTGCCAGGAAGTTTCAATGAAATTGATGTTAGATTAAGAAAAATTTTGGGTGGAGGAGCCCATTGATTATGTCTATTCAACCTTTAAGTTCTTGCATGATCTGGAGTCACATCAGCATAAGCCATGTCGGTTTCTATCCTAAGATTATTTATCCACATTATTACAAAAGGACCATACAGATAAATATTTTTTGCATTATTGAACGATATTAATTGATTACTATTATGACAGATTAATGTGATCAATTTAAAATTCATTTATGTAGATTTTTTTCTACAAATAGCATTGATAAGTTATGATTTATTTATATTTCTTTCGAATTTTCTTCTTATTGTTATTTGTGTTGTAAGTAGTGTAGCTTTTTTTAACTTTATTATGATGTAAGATTTTAGACTAATCGAAATTCGGAAGGGTCCAAATAACATAGGATTTGTTGGTATTCCTGAACCTTTCATTGATCCATTAAGTTAATTCGTAGGCTTATTCCTACTATAACTAATTATTTGCATTATCATTTTTCCACCATTTTCAATGTAATAATTTCTTTAGCTGTTTGCGTAATTTTTCCTTATTTATATTACATGTGTTCCTTTTCTTATGGATTTTTATTTTTTGTGTTGTACTAGATTATGTGTTTACACTGTAATTATTGCTGGTTTGTTCTCAAATTCAAATTATAGTTTGTTACGTTTGTTACGTTTTGTTGGCCAGACTATTTCAAATGAGGTTAGATTAGCCTGAATTTTATTATCTGTAATTATTTTAAATAGTAGTTTTAGTATATTTGATTTAATGAGTTATTAACTTTATTGTTGATTTATTGTTATTTCTTTACCTTTAGCCTTGGCTTGTTTTGCTTATTGTTTAGCTGAAACTAACCAAACCCCCTTTGATCTTGCTGAAGGAGAGTCTGAATTAGTTTCAGGGTTTAATATTGAATATGCTGCAGGAGATTTTACTTTCTTTTTGGTGGAATATACTAGAATTGTTTTGTAAATATATTATCAGCTTTCATTTTTTGGGAGTTGAGTTTTATTCTTTTACGTTTTTTATTAAGCTTACTATCACATCTTTTGAGTTTATTGAGGGACTTTACCATGATTTCGTAATGAGAAGTTAATGTATTTAGCTTGATAGTGTTTTTTACGTTTATCTTTAATTTTTTTGTGTCCTTTATTCACTTGAAGATTTTATTCATTTCATTTAGTTAGTAAAATTTGTTAAGGAAAGTTAATAGACGAGTTAAACTTCTGGTTTTATGTTTTAAAAACAAATGCTTTTTCTAAGCCAATTAACTTATTTTAGTTTTATTTCTTAACCAGCTTATCTCATGCATTTGCAATATGAGCATTAATTAAGAAGTAGGTAACGGAAATAATTGTTAAGATTCGTCCTGTTACAACAAATGGTTCTTCAACTGGTTGTTTACCAATTCATGTTAGTAAACTATTATTATTCAAAATAAAATGTGATTAATAGGATGGAACTGAATTTCTCGAAACACTGTTTTATTGTAAAATGCTAAGATTAGTAAGATCTAATTGATAGAAGTAATGTAGTAAAAACTCCAAATTTATTAGGAATTGATTCTAGAATTGAATAAGCCAATAGGAAACATAATTCTGGTTCAATATGAACTAGTGTTACCAAAGGTTTAGCCAGTACAAAGTTGTCTCCTCTCCTTGAAAATAATGATTAATTAGGCATAATGTAATTAATAATGATGTTGCTAACACAAACCCAATAAAATCCTTGAATGCGAAACACCAGGGGAATGTAATATTTTCAGTATCCCAGTTAACCATAAAGGTTTATTAGATCCTGTTTGATGCAGAAAAGTGAATTGTGGTCATAGCTGCAATAATAAATACTAACACAAAATTAAATGTAAGGAATTGATTTAAGTTTGCAAAATGAACAACAAACCCTCCTCATACACATTGAACTAAGTCTGTTTCTAGATATGGGAGTGCTGATAAATGATTAGTAATTACTGTTGCATGATATTTGACATCAAGGTGAGACATATTCTATAAGTGCAGATAAATGCAGTTTCTATAACTAAGAACAAAATTACTGTTCGTTATTCAGGTATGTATATGCACATAAGATCCATAATAAATTCATCATCCTGTATGTAAATAAATGCTAATAAAAAATATAGATGCTCAATTTGCGTGTAATGTTCGAATAATTCAACCATTGTTTACATCTACACAGATGTGGACTATACTACTAAATGCTACTTAAATACTTGAGGTATATCATATAACTAGAAATAATCCACTCACAATCTGAATTACGTGACATAACCCTAAAAGAGAGTGAAAATTTCATCAAAATGAAATAGTTGTTGGTGCAGGCAGATCAATTAAGGAATTAAAAATAATTTTAATTAAAGAATATCTTAATTGTAATGGCTTTTCATTAGTGTAATTATGTAACTTTATAAATAGGTCATTGATTAATGTTACTGATTTTAAATACTACTAACAATGGTCGAAATATATAAATCATTATTATTGTCATAATAAATGTTGGTATATTATATAATTTTTCTAAAGATATTGTTACTTCTTGATAATTAATTGAGTTGTAAATATTTATGGTTTCGGTGGTTTTAAAGAAGTCTCTAAATATTATTATGTCTATAATAATTAATGTAAATATAATGAAGATCCATATTCTTAAAGTAAAGGTTATAGTAATGGATTTTTGTTGAAATATTTCAGTTGATGCCATTCTTGTAATGTAAATAACTAAAACTAATATACCACTAAGAAATGCTAAAAATAGAATGTATAAGGGTCGTTCAAAAAGAAACAAGCCAGAGGCATAACTACAGAAAGCAGTGCCTGTCAGTTAGAAGTATTGACCCTGGCTGTTGAGAAACTTGTCCCACTGTGACACAAGGCGACGAATGGGTTCTCATAAAATTCCTGAAACTGTGATGTTAATCAGTTATGCATGTACAGCTGGACGTCATTGTCCGAGGTGAATTGTTTCCCATTCAGAGCCTTTGTAATCATAGGGAGAGAAGTCCTAACTGTATGGAGGGTGGCCGAGAACCTCCCATTTTAATTTCTGCAGGAGTGTCGTGACTGGGTTGGCCATATGAGGCTTTGCATTGTCATGAAGCATAATGACCCCCACAGGTGCGATTGCCTAGTCGTTTTGATTTGATCGCTTGGCGAAGGGTGGTCAAGGTTTACAAGTACCACTAGGCATTCACTGCTGTTCTGTACTGCAGGAAGTGAATCACAAGTGGGCCACCTTGGTCAAAGAAGAAAGTCAGCATAGGGGCAAACGATTCACCTTGGATGATGATGTCCAGTTGTACATGTGGAATTGGTTAGCATCGCAGCCCTGGGAATTTTATGAGACAGCCATTCACTGCCTCATGTCACAGTGGGACGAGTGCCTCAGTATCCAGGGGCAAGATTTCTAACATACAGGTACTGGTTTCTATAATTTTGCCTCTGGCTTGTTTCTTATTGAACGCCCCTTGTATGATTATCAATAACTTTCTATTATTCGTCTTGTTATTAAGCCCACAAGGAAGGGTTGTAAGACAGTGAGATGTATTATTGTAATTGGGTGTCTTAATTTTATTAAAATTAATATTTATTAAATTTGATAGCGATACAGTTTTAATAATTTCAGAGGTTAGTTTATTAAAATATCAATTTTGGAGCCAATGATGAGAAAATTTAACACCCCTAAAGTTTTAAAACTGGGGGCTAGACGTATTCCCAGTTCACAAGACCGTTTCTTTTTTAAACTATTAAAACTAATATTTATATTCTCTATTTTTACTTCTTTATTGGTTTATTTTGCTGGTGTTCACGTTTTTTCTTCAAAATGTAAATATTTATTGATGGTTTTGTTAAGACTGGAGTATATTGTTCATTCTTTACTTATGTTAATCATTATTTTCCTTATTGAATTTGATTGTGATTACTTTTTTCCTGTTATTTTTTATTTTTTCTGTTTGTAAGGGTGCTTTTGTCTTTCTGTTTTAGTTTCAATAATTCGGTCTCATGGTAATGATTTCTTCAATTCTTTTGAGTTTATTTTTATGTTAAAGTATTTATTTACGATTGTATTTTATCCCTCTTTGTTTATGAAACAATTGTTGACCATTGGTTCATTCTTTGATGTTTCTGTCAAGTTCTATTTCTATGATTTGTTTATATTCATATGCTGTTCTGAATGTAATTAGATATTATTTTAATGTTGATTAATTTTCTTTTAGTTAATTTTTACTCACTTTTGGATTTTTTCTTTAGTAATTACTACTAGTGGATCAATTTAATTAACTTCCTATCATTCTAATTTTTTCATTTTTATGTTTTTGATTTTAATAATTATGCTTTATTGTTCTTTTGCTAGAATGAGTTTTCTTTCTTTTCATGTATTTTTTTAGGCTAGATTAGTTCGTACTTTGCTCTTAAATTTAGGTGAGGGTTATCAACTTGAGCGTTTGCAGACTCATGTCTATTTGATTTTTTATACTTTAGCTGCTAGATTAGCTTTATTGTTGGTTTTATTTATGGTTATGATATTGCTAATACTTTGTATTTTCCTTTATTGTTTGATTTTGGTTCCTACTATTTTATGTTTTATGTTTTTATAATTTTGACTTTTTTTAGTTAAGGTGCCGACGTTTTTAGTTCACCTTTAACTTCCTAAGGCTCATGTAGAGACCCCTATTTCTGGTAGAATTATTGTTGCAGGTGTTTTATTAAGGTTACATAGTTATGGTAGTTTTTGTGCGATAAAGATTATTTCTTATTTGGGTTTAAAATTTCATTATTTTTGACTATCTTTAGGTGTGTCTCATGGTGTTATTGTCATTTTAATTTGTTTTCATCAGTTTGATTTAAAGTATTTGATTGCTTAATCCTCTTTTGCTCATATGAGAATGGTTGTTGGTGGTTTAATACCTATGAATTAATGGGGTTGTATGGGTTCACTTTCTTTAATGGTTGATCATGGTTTGTGTACCTAATATTATTTATGAGCGTTTAGGTAGATGAACTGTATAGTTAATTTTATACCAAGAATGGCTTTGTGATGATTCCTTTTGAGATCTTCACACGTAGCTGCTCCTCGTTCATTAAATTTGGTAGATGTGTTGAGATTATTAAATAGAATTATGTCTTAACCTTCTTTTAGATTTCTGGTGTTCATTTTTCGTCCTTTCTTAGAGCTGTTTATGCTTTTTATCAGTATTCTTATTCTCAGCATGGTAATTATTATTCTAACGTTTATACTTGTTCTCTTGATCACTTTTTGGAGTATTGTCTTTTACTTTTACATTGATTGCATTTAAATGTTCTTTGTTTGAAGGGTGAGTATTTCTTTGCTTAAATTGCTTAAGGATATTAGTTTAAAATGTTGTTTGTGGAATCAAGTTTTTCATCTTAGACCATGTATTTCTGTCTGTTTGTTCACCGAATTTTTTTTTTATTTTTTTCTTGAATTATAATCTTTATTTTGGGGATTTACTATTTAATAGTTGATTATAGAGTTTTTTTCGAGTGAGATCTTTTTATTTTAAATGGTTCTATGGTGATAACTTTAATTTTGGATTGAATGCCTCTTATTTTTATGTCTTTTGTTATACATATTTTTTCCTTGTTAATTTATTATAGAGAGGATTATACATCCAGTGAAAAGAATATAAATCGTTTTATTATTATCATTTTAATATTTAGTCTTTTAATAGGATTATTAATTATGAGCGTGAATTTGATTAGAATTTTGTTAGTTTGAGAGGATTTGGGTTTGGTTTCTTACAGTTTGGTTATTTATTACCAAAATGTGAAGTCTTATAGTGCAGATATATTGACTGCTTTAGCTAACCGAATTGGTGAGGTTCCTATTTTAATTTGTATTGTTTGAACATTAAATTTTGGTGGTTGGGATTATATTTACTATAGTGATTTTATTTCAGATATTTTTGATCCTCACTTTGATTACTCCTTCTTCCCCGATGTCCTTGACCACACCAATATCATTGTCCTGCCACTTGCTCCCAGCTTCCAGTACTTGGACTAGTTACTGTTCTCAGAACTGAACACTCCTATCACAGCACACGACATTAAACTCATCCTCCACTCCAAACACAATACCGCCACTGATCACTATTGATTACCTACAGACATCTCTAGGAGAGCTCTCCCTCCTTCCTCGCCGCCCTTGCCATCCTGTACAACACCATCCTCTCCACTGGCTTTTACCCCAACCTGTGTAAGACTTCCCGCATCTGTAGTTCCTTACACATAACAAATCCCCTTCTGATACCTCCTCCTATCGCCCCATATGCCTCACCCCCATGTTCAGCAAAGTCTTCTAGTCCATTCTCTCCTGCTGTATCCATCACCAACTAACTGAACACCACTTTCTCCCTCTTACCCAGCGTGGTTTGCAACTCTACTTCTTCACTTATGACCAGTTCCTTAACATTAACCATCTCCTCTCCCTCTATATTAACTTCCGCCACTCTGTTATTTTTATTTCCCTTGTTTCCCACGATCATGTACAACATTCCAGGCCTCTTTTCAAGCTCCAGACCTATGCCCTTCCTGTCAACTTCATCCATATCATTGCCTCCTTCCTCTCCCGCTGTCCTTCCTATGTCACCATTCATAATACCAATTCCACTATCTTCTGCCCTGCCTCCCGTGTGTACCAGGGCTGTGCCCATTCTCCTCTTCTGTATCTCCTGTACAACACTGATATACCCAAACCACACACACACTTCCATTTCCTTCAATATGCTGATGATACCGCCTTCGTTGCCCTCTATCCTACCTTTCAATGGCCCTAGAGCTCCCTCCAGAGCCACCTAAACCAGTTTATTGCTTGGTGCAACCAGTGGCTCCTTCCAATCAATCCTTCCAAAACCCAGGCAACCATTATAGCATGTACCAACCCTTCTCCATGCTCCAAGACCTCACCATCTATGACCACCCTATCCAACTTCCCCCCACTTTGAAATACCTTGGCCTCACCTGGACTCTCCATCTCCTTACCATTCAACACAAAGTCCACAGTAGACTCTGGCTCCTGAATCTCCTGTCCATCCAAACATGGGGACTGCACCATGCTTCATACCTACAAATCCTTCATACCTACAAAGCCTTTGTTACTCCAGTGTCGCCTGGATCTCTGGCCCTCCTAAATTCTATTAAGCCTTCCAAATCCTTGAACACCATGTGCTCCACTTCGCTTTCCGCATCCATCTCCTGCCCCCATGAGGATGCTCTATGACCTCATCCCCTTCCCACATCTCCTCCTTTTCCTTGAACACATCCATATCCTCTACACCAACCACCACCTCGATCCCCTTCACCACTGGTCTCTCTTATCCTCTCCACTCCCCACCTGCTGCTGTGCCTTTACTGTTGTGCCCCATTCTCTCTCCATCTCCAAACCTTCCACCTCCTCTTCTACAGTAACTTCCAAAGTCTCCCCATCCCTGATGATGTTCTTCGCCCCCCCCCATCCTTCTCACTTCTCTGTCCCAATCCTTACGCTTCCTCTTGGGCTGCTCCTTCCCCATCCTCCCTGTCTCCCACCCCTTGGCGTGCTACTGGCTCTGCCCCAGCCTGCCACTCTTCCTCCACTTATCCCCTTTCTATCTTTCCTCTCTCTCCCTCTCTCTGACCTTCCCTCCCTTGGCAGGTTACTTTGTCATGTTTTGGTGCTCGCTGTGTATGTACCATAAGTGCAATGTGTGTTCAGCATCGTCATCCCGAGTGGCTCTCAATATTGGGAACGACATTTTTAAATGTGCTCTTTGTGCCGTCAGTGTTTGTGTGCTGCACTTCGTCGAGAGTCATTTTCATTACATGTGGATTTTATGTAAATGCGCCTCATGAAGCTACCCCTTTTTTGAATATTTTAACTTTCATTCTCATGTGCAAAGTTCGTCTTTTATCCCCATATTTCATGTATTTACCATTCTCCTGTGTTGTTTTATGTAGTCTCTTGGCTGAAGGGCTGTGAACTGTGCCACTGCCAGTCCACACCTGCGCACATGGGGCAGGGATAGAAAATAACAATAAAGGAAAGAAATTATAGCAGCACTGGGATGGTACATCTCTGTCCTAATACTATTACCCAGCCTCATGCATCTCCCAGCAGCTATTCGCTCGTAGATTGACGGGCCGCTCCCTGGGGTTATGTATGAGCTTTGATGTAGCCAACAACAAGTTTTCCTGAAATTCAGACGTTGTGAACAATATCCCTACTGCAGGATTCACACCTCTTTTGATATTGTCAGAAAGAATGCTATTTGTGCTCTCTCCACAAGCAAGTGGTTGCATCAAAGGTATTCCTGGAACGTGAAGCTTGTGAAGAGTACCTGCCCCAGAGGACTTTGCACTGGCTTTGGTGTAGTCGACAACCATTACTTTCCAGTGAGGACTGGCACAAGTCAAAGGCATTCTCTGTCTTCCCACCTGTGATCTGTATCTTCATAGGCAGAGTCGTTTCCCTGCCATTTCGTCCCACCATCTTTGATGACGTCATGTGCTATGCACGTTAGCACACTTTAGTACACGTTAGTGTATGTTAGCCTGACAACATTGGTCAGTAAAGGGACATGGAGGTCGGTTGAGGATCGTGGTGGAGACTTTAACTATTTCCAAGTCCAGGTGGGCGTGGCATTCGCGAAAATTCATTCCAAATCCATGGTAGCCCTCTCTGGTGGTGTCAATATGTACTAGGTCTCGTGGTGAACACAAAGTATGCCGCCATCTTGAATAACGGTAGTCGCTTCATCAGATGATGCTACGGACGACAGCGCCCTCTGGTGCCGGTACTGTGTACTAAGTCAGTTGAAGTCTGGAGCTCTTGGTGAACGCAATGTTTGCCGCCATCTCGGATTATGTCACAGATGAGAGCGCCCTCTGGTGGTGGCGATGAGTACTAAGTCAGTTGGAATCCGGAACTTGTGGTGAACACACCGGATGGCCATACTGCTTGAAATTGTTTAAATAAAGACTTATGTACAAGTCCTTTTCCTACGAATCCTTAAGAGGAGGTTTCGGTCGGGTGCTTGAGGTTAGTACAAGTGTACTTTGTTTCGCGCCATTTTCTTAGATTAGTAGAGATATGTGAATTGACCTATGATTACTATCAAAATTCAAACTTGGCGCCAGTTCATAGGAGGAAGTGGCGGTCATGTGACTTAGATTAGTGGAGGTAGGCTAAGTGAGCTACCTTCCCGCAATTTTCTTTGCTTTGTAGAGATAACTGGGGTGTTATGTGTTATCCAGTTGGAATTCAAACTTGGCACCAGTTTGTAGGAGGAGGTGGCGGTCGGGTGACCTAGGTTAATGGAGTTAGGCCAAGTGCGCTACCTTACCTCGGTTTTCTTTGCTTAGTAGATATAACTGGGATGTGGTGCATTATCCTGTTGGAATTTGAACTTCCCACCATTTTTGTTCGGGGGGATATGGCACTTTCCTGCCCAAATTCGAACTTCGGACCAGAAGCCGCCATCTTAAATGACAGCACAGCCACGATCTTGGATGACGTCATCGCCGCCATCTTGGATGACGTGATCGCTGGCATCTTGGATGACGTCATCGCTGCTATCTTGGATCGTAACTTTGGGGCCATATCAGCTTTATCCCAATGCTATCGTTCTTCCTCCAATTGTTAATGAATGAATATGTACATGTTACTTCACATCAAAAGTGTTTCTTCAATAATAATTTACACTTCCATACAGTACTCGTAAGATATTTTTGTTTCTATGAACCTTAAATGATAATGATAATAATGGTGATAATATGAGGGATGCTGATTCTCAGATTGAGGATGTGGTCAACTTAGAAGTAAAATTCAAACCACTAGATGATTATATGAAATCTACAGGGGTTAAGACTTAACTCAATGATTTACTGCATTGGTACATGTAACTTTTTATGCCTGCTTCTGTCTATCACTTTTTTTGGGAAGAGTCACACAAACAAGATACTTATATGTTTCATTATTTCCTCTGCAGGAATTTTGGAACCATTTGGAGGTGGGCCTTCGTGAATATCATGCTCGCCATGCCCAGGTTCGTCGACAATGCTTTCTGTGCATCCAGGTACACCGATAATGCAATCACCCAACATCAATGACGTCACATCAGTCATTTATGTTGGGATTATCGACTAAGTATAATCACCCATCGCCGAGTTGATATTTTCTTGAGCGTCCTACTGGTTTATGGCAGCAGCATCAGGTTAGTCACTTGCCACCTTTAAACTACAGTGTGGTTGCAGGCACATTTGTGGATAGGATCTCATATGCCTGCAGAGAAAACTCTACTGCATGCTAATGAGACTCTACTCGTTTCCTGAACGTACGTCTACCTGTTCTGGGAGCGGGACTCATCGAAAACGTCTATGAGCGATGGTAACTCACCATTAAGTACTATGCAGGTTTATGCTGTGAATGAATACATGCCCAAAACAAGATTGTAATGATGTGGGAGAGAAAGACATTGTTTATATTCAGGGATAAAATGTTGTGATATTGCCAGGTGCCTCAATTGCTGAGTGGTTTCACACCGAGAGTCAATTTTCCGATATTCAGGAGAGGGGATCTGGTAAGGCACTCAGCTGTATGCTCCAGCTAGATGTCCACTCTGTTTCAGAATGAAATTTTCGTTTTCCAGCGGAGTGTGCACTGATATGAAGCTTCCTGGAAGACTGAGATTCTGTGCCAGACCAAGACTCGAACTTGGGTCCTTTACCTTTCACGAGTAAGTGCTCTAGTGAATGGGCTACCTAAGCATGACTCATGACTCGTCCTCACAGTGTTACTTCTGCCAGTATCCCACTTTCTACCTTTGAAACTTCCACTCACTTGTTTATGATCCATTAAAAGGGGGTCCTGATATAGTCCTTTTCCAGAGGCTGTAGCTGCTGAACAGATTTGAGTTAATGTCTAAAATCTCGATGACGGATTTTGATTGGCTTGGTCAATAATGACACGCAAAAGATATTATAAAACACATCCTGAGTCTTTAGCCCAGTAGCATACGGTTGATGTTTGTTCTCTTTATAGCTTTGATGCTATCAGTTTCTCTGTTATTCCAGATGTATCTAAAGTGGAGATTCAGAAACCATGTATATCAGCCCAACTTTACAGCCTGAAGGAAGAAGAAAGCAAACCAGAACAACTCCATGATGTACAGAAATAAAGGTAAAGCATTAAGTTGTTAGGCCCCTCTACTTTTCCAAAGTAGCTTGTCAGTGCCCCGAGCATATAGCTTTATTGCTTTTCTCCCAGAGAGTCTCAATTCTCTTACTTTGAGCGAGTATTCGTTTCTCGCTGAGTTTGAACAAGCACCAAGGGCTCTTGATTGAATTTACCGCATCAATATTCCCATTTAATATTGCAGGAGAACGATGCCATATTGAAAGAAGCAGTTGTCTGTCATATCTGTGGGAAGCCGTTAGATACATGAAAGGGAACTCCACCTAGCGACCACTGCCATCCAATGGGAATGTTCCATTGTGCAGCACACAACGCTTCCATGACACATGCCTTTTTTGCTTTTCTTTATTGTGATTTCATTCCCCTGCCCCATATGGACAGGGCTGGCAGCGGCACAATCAACCGAACTTCAGCTGACAGACATTACAGACATGAAAATCAATCACACACACACACACACACACACACACACACACACACACACACACACACATATATATATATATATATATATATATATATATATATATATATATATATATATATTTATATATATATATATATATATAGCCTCCAGTCCAGACCTGTACACTGCTCCTAAATAATGCAGTACACAGATGTGCACACACGAAATGAACTCGTAAACTGTCCAAAAACGCATAGCACAGCCTACAGGCCTGCTCGAAAAATAATGCAACAGACACGCATTCAACGCACGCCACAGCCCCCACGAAGTGACGCCGACATCAGCTGTCAAAGCACACACAGACGTCCGTTCAGGAACACACGTACCGTCACAGCCGCGACCCACTCCCAGAGCCGGCCAGTGCAGCCGAGGGGTTCTAGGTGCTTCAGTCTGGAACCGCGCGACCGCTACGGTCGCAGGTTCGACTCCTGCCTCGGCATCGATGTGTGTGATGCCCTTAAGTTATATAGGTTTAAGTAGTTCTAAGTTCTAGGGGACAGATGACCTCATGTGTTAAGTCCCATAAGTTTCAGACCCATTTAAACCATTTGAACCCACCGCCAGACACAGGGGAAAGTTATCTCTATTTCCGAGTATACAGTCACAGTTATACTGACATCACAGAACTCCAAGGAACGTTCACGTCTGACTCATACTCGAGACACCTTAAGGCAGCACCTATCTTTACCGCTGATGACAGAATAGCACAGGCTGCTCTCCCCTTAGCATTTGTAATGGACGATGCATGACATGTTCAGCCATGCGTACCCGCCCAAGTGTGGCTCAAACCTCGCCTTGATGCGATACATCCACGTTGCGACTCGCAATCTAAAATGTTCTTAATATTATTCTTACGTGACATGTCTTTGTAAAAAATAACAGCCAAGTCGACCTCTCGGCAATTGTATAGTGTCCCAGAAATAGTTAACCCTCGCTTTCTTCATGTCTCAGCTTGTATGCACGAAAATTCTTGCCCTAACAGAACCTGTTTACGAAAATAACGCTGAATGCAGTCTTCCTCGCTGACCTAACGTGCTACCCTTCCTGCTCTCAACATATGCAAATGTTCTCACCGCTATGTAGAGGCTCCTATATCACAGCACAAAGGATGTGAATGAATTGAGCATTATTATTGGCTCTTATCGAATTTAACCATCGAATTACTGATGCCGCTGGTATCGAAGCGCTGTCCGCCTCTTGTTTCTCGAACTTTCAGCAGTAAAATTATTTTCCACAGATCGCTAAATTGTATTGACAGTTAAACCCTCAAAATTGTCTATATATCACCAAATACGTACCAGGCTCAGAAGGATATTGGAAGCCAGGAACATATCTACCAGTGTAAGTACAATTAAATATTACCATTGCTGCTACAGTCTGACACCGATCGTTAGACAGTTAATGTTTCTACTTGGCGGCGGTGCTTCTAGAACCAATCTCATTATCTATTGCGCACGTAATTTTCCACGTAAAAAATCTCTCGCCGTTATCTATGTGCTGAATCTATATGTCCCTCACAATAGAACACAGAATCATCCTGTGCTGCAACATAAACCTTGCTAACTGTACAATCCAATATATACTTATCTTACACAACATAAGCGAAACTTTACAATGCAATATATACACATTTTATGCAAACAGTGCGGTTATCTTTTATATCTGTACAGCACCCGAGAAATTATGGTATGCCTGCTGTCATAGAGGCTTTACGTCACGATGCTCCCCAGTCCTGGGAAAGCACCGTCAGACTTTTCTTTCTTTCTATAGACGTGGCATTCAGCGCCATACAAAATCATCCCTATCACATCAGAGCACCCTCAGCGGACCGAAGTTGCTCTCAGAGCTATTCTACAAATTCAATATCGTTTACCCTCGGCACAAACGCGTTACTCTTTCTCCTCCGAACCTGCTCGCTTTTCTACAGACATCTCCAGACTCGGGGATTACAAGAACATACGTATTTTCTCATGGTTCACCATATTATTCTACCATTTTCACGGTACTTCTCAATATCAAGCACTAGGCGGCCTAGTACCGATCGCTAGCGCAACATAATTCCCAGCTACATATAGCTATACATTAGCAAGGAGCAGCGTGCTGTAAACCGCTGAGTAATTAGAAACAAATAGAGGAAACTGATATTTCCGCTCTCGAATACCGATGTCGGTGATGTAACAGATTCGAAACCACCCCAATAATTTACAGCCCAACTAAGGTCTTCTCCATGTCTAAAATTGCTCTGAGCACTATGGGACTCAACATCTGAGATCATCAGTCCCCTAGAACTTAGAAGTACTTAAACCTAACTAACCTAAGGACATCACACATATCCATGCCCAAGGCAGGATTCGAACCTGCGAGCGGAGCGGTCGCGCGGTTCCAGACTGAAGCGCCTAGAACCGCTCGGCCACCATGGCTGGCTCTCCATGTCTAGAGAACAGGCAAATGTGTCTTGCACATGTCAGATGCACACACCACAATCGATCTTCTGTCAACTAAATAAAGGCGCGAAATGTGCAGAAGCAGTCAACAGAACAATTTACATGGGAGAGAATAACAGTCCAGCGGAAACGCACGTCCATACACAATCTTCTCACATTTTCACTTGATCACTAAAGCCGCCCAACACATACTATGAATTAGTTCGCTATTCGGTCGTGTGGAGAATGGCAAAGTTAACTCAGATACTTTCCCACACTCCAACAGGCCTCTATATTCGGACAGCTGCTGCCGTTAATGGGAGACCTCAATTATTTCCACCACAGGCCATGCATAGAAGGAATTATTCCTGAAAAACGGTCACATATATGTCTTATCATTATAATTACAATTGAATGTTACGAACGCGGTCTCAATTGAACGGTATTCAACTATGAGCGAAGAATCGGAAATACACCCTGCTGTTGGCAGTGGTGAGCGAAGTATCATAAATACACCCTGCTGTCGGCAGTGGCTCTCGAAATAGAAATATCACTACTTTTCTTATGACATGGCATACTCTTCCCCTTGCTATCACAGTCCTCAAAGTCAATTCCATACCCTCCTTACGACTGGATACAGTCATCTCCCTTCCAAAAACACATAGTTTATAAACCTAAAGCTCAAATGTGAACTTATCACGCACCCACCACTACATCAAAGTATAATACTTCGTCAATAGCTGATTGCCTACCATACGGAATAATACTACCCGAAAATCAACGACGGGTGGGCATGTCTCCCACGTTTTTCTTGCAAGTGCTACCACTGTGTCTTAGAAAGAGACATAATTGGCCAGATGTTAAAGAAAAACCCGATCGGAGCAATTTCCATATGTTACTGTCACAAGCGATCTTGGTTCTACAGGTGCCCACAAGCATCCAGGTTAAAAGCTATACCGCCTTTACGAATCGAGATACGATGCTACCTCTGAATGATGTGGTTTTTTCCCGACAAACAGCGTGACGGTGATCGTAGGAGTGTGTAAGCCCATGATGCACCCTCGGGATAAAATTGTCGTATTTTGAAAGTGATTTGGCTAAGGAACTTAGCATGTAAGCAGTATTGGCGCCTCCCTCACGCCGCCCCAACTAGATAATTCTATAGTATTTCTAGCACATTCTGTCTTGATACCATGCCAGATGTTCTGCTATATATCCACCGATTTATAGGTGATGACTGATTGAGAAGGAACACAAACAGTAGTAGTAGATGATGTGCCAATTGAGGTCGTATAAAATATACACTAGGTTTTTCAGATCTCTAGTGTTACGCTATCCACTAGAAATGATGTCCATCGTTTGGAATCAGGTCTTCCCATTCAAGCACATACCTGCATCAGATCAAACCCACAAGTGAATCGCCCGCATCTCGTGGTCGTGCGGTAGCGTTCTCGCTTCCCACGCCCGGGTTCCCGGGTTCGATTCCCGGCGGGGTCAGGGATTTTCTCTGCCTCGTGATGGCTGGGTGTTGTGTGATGTCCTTAGGTTAGTTAGGTTTAAGTAGTTCTAAGTTCTAGGGGACTGATGACCTAAGATGTTAAGTCCCATAGTGCTCAGAGCCATTTGAACCACAAGTGAATCGTATTTCTGCCACTCTCATATCTCGAAAGGAGTCACCTTCCTCGAACCTGACTGCTACAGTAAAATTACAACCTGGTTTAAGTCACCCCCTACACATCTTGCAACTGCTCCCGTATCTACAACTTCCCAAATGTGATCGTTCCAATTTAAGTCGGAAATGAGGAGAAGTCAGAGAAAACCATACCTACCACCTTCTGCAACCCGTGAAGAAACAGAACGATCTGAGTTAGTGCAACAGAACAGTGTTTTGACCATTTGGCGGAAATGCGCGCAATGTGGCACGTCCCCAACCTACATACGTGTACTACAGATCCGCGTCCATTCAAATCAATCAGCCCAACATGCTATCATCGTTATTCTATACCCCCCAACAGAGAAAATTTGCGAACTATAAAAGCTCATCCCATTTAGAACTCACATAGGCACCGATGCTGGTGCAATGACGCAAAGCTGTGGTGCGATCCAACGCAGAGAAAGAGATTTTGCAATGCTCTCCCCAGAGTACCACAGCGTGCAGCCATCCTAGCATACCTAACGGTATACCAAGTCCCTCACCAAATTTACACCTCAAACTGCTACTGCTGCTGCCTGTGCGGCACGATCCTATTAATTAAACAGGCACCGCAGTGGCCACTTTAAAGTTTGATCACTTATTCTCTATTCGACTAATCATATCCCACTAAGTCACAAAAGACACTTCCTCTGGTCCTGTTTACTTGTTTCAGACACTGTTTTCTAGCACGCTTTTGCACAACGCCAAACATTTCGTTTTTCTGCCACGACTTTGAGACCTATGTCAAGATCTAAACTGACATTAAGAAGTTCTGATCGACAGCCTTTAGCAGGAAACTGGACTTTGCATGGTGTAAATAGTATCCTTGCTGTGGATAGCACCGCCGAATTTAAGTACAAGACAGCTACACCATAAGCAAACTGGAAGAGATTTACGGCGATGGCATAGGTTTCCAAACTACAGTCCAAAGGTGACTGACTCGTCTCTCACACTGAGGGAATAGCTGATAGCTCTGCATTCGCTTTCGACTGATTCCTCATATTGCAAAATGGTTTAAATGGCTCTGAGCTCTACGGGACCGAACATCTGAGGTCATCAGTCCCCTAGAACTTAGAACTACTTAAACCTAACTAACCTAAGGGCATCACACACATCCATGCCCGAGTCATGAGTCGAGCCAGCGACCGTAGCAGTCGTGCGGTTCAGAGTGAAGCGCCTAGAACCGCTCTGCCACTGCGGATGGCCCTGATATTGCACTCATATATCCGATCACTGTTTTGCTGCTAGCAACCCCCAGAATTTGTCACCCATAAACAAAACTCATTCCCCAACTCAAACAATCTTTGTCACTCAGTCATTATATGGTAACCAACAGCACACCAATGTAGAGATGGGATGGAAAAGACACAGCCGATGTACTGTAATAATAAGCAACACAGTTAATAGCACGAACAAATTTAGCAATTTTACAGTAACTCCAATACCTGCCAATTATTTGACAGCATGTCTCCCCCAGTTTCAGCAACATAGCTAAACCACCCCTTGTCTACTTTGCAAGTATCATTGCGAATCTTATGGTTCGCGCCAAACAATTTGTACATGGGAACAAGTATGCGGCAACAGGAGGAATCCAGGTAAATGTTGACATCGAAACGAAGGGAATCAGGGAGGTTGTCAATTTTTTTTCCGTCAAGAACCTGACACAGGCCTCAAAGTCGTCGCAGAAAAACGAGATGTTTGGCATTGTGCAAAAGCGTGCTAGAAAACAGTGTTTGAACAACTAAACAGGACCAGAGGGAGTGTCTTTTGGGACTCAGTGGGTTATGATCATTCGCATAGAGTATAAGTGATCAAACTTTAAAGTGGCCACTGCGGTGCCTGTTTAAATAATAGGATCGTGCTGCACAGGCAGCAGCAGTAGCAGTAGCAGTTTGAGGTGTAAATTTTGTGAGGGACTTGGTATACCGTTAGGTATGCTAGGATGGCTGCACGCTGTGGTATTCTGGTGTGAGCATTGCAAAATCTCTGTATCCGCGCTGGATCGCCCCACAGCTTTGCGTCATTGCACCAGCATCGGTGCCTATGTGAGTTCTAAATGGGATGAGCTTTTATAGTTCGTAATTTTTCTCTGTTGGGGAGTATTGAATAATGATGATAGCATGTTGGGCTGATTGATTTGAATGGACGCGGATCTGTAGTACACGTATGTAGGTTGGGGATATGCCATATAGCGCGCATTTCCGCCAAATGGTCAAAAGACTGTCCTGTTGCACTAACTCAGATCGTTCTGTTTCTACACGGGTTGCAGAAGGTGGTGGGTATGGTTTTCTCTGACTTCTGCTCAGTTCCGACTTCAATTAGAACAATCACATGTGGGAAGCTGTAGAAATGGGAGCAGTTGCAAGATGTGTAGGGGGTGACTAAAACCAGGTTGTAATTTTACTGTAGCAGTCAGGTTCGAGGAAGGTGACTCCTTTCGCGATATGAGAGTGGCAGAAATATGATTAACTTGTGGGTGTGATCTGACGCAGGTATGTGCTAGAATGGGAAGACTTGATTCCAGATGATGGACATCATTTCCAGCAGATAGTGTAACACTAGAGATCTGAAAAACCTAGTGTACATTTCATACGACCTCAATCAGCACATCATCTACTACTACTGTTTATGTTCCTTCTCAATCAGTCAACGCCTATAAATCGGTGAGTACATAGCAGAACATCTGGCGTGGTATCGAGACTGAATGTGCTAGAAATACTATAGAATTATCTAGTTGGGAAGGTGTGAGGGAGTCGCAAATACTGCTTACATGCTACGTTCCTTAGCCAAATCACTTTCAAAATACGACAATTTTATCTCGAGGGTGCATGGGGGGTGGTTACACACTCCTACAATCACCATCGAGGTATTTGTCGGGAAAAAACCACATCATTCTGAGATAACATCATATCTCGACTTGTAAAGGGGGTATAGCTTCTAACCTGGATACTTGTGTGCACCTGTAGTACCAAGATCACTTGTGACAGTAACATATGGTAGTTGCTGTGATCGGGTTTTTCTTTAACATCTGGCCTATTACATCTCTTTCTAAGACACGGTGGTACTGTGATATCAAATGGAAGAGTGTGTCAAGTCATAAGAAAGATAGTGATATTACTGTCTCCAGAGCCACTGCCGACAGCTGGGTGTATTTCCGATACTTTACTCATAGTAGATTGCTTTTGCAGGTTCTGGGACCCTAGGACAGTTTTATAAAAAATAAAAACATCTCTTGTGACTGCGTCACTCACGATTTTCTTATTTTTCACAAAATTGTCCTAATCTCCCGGAACCTACAAAAACAATCTACTATCGCTTTTACCTAATATTAATATAATATAATAAAATAATATAGTAATAATTATAATAAAAAATCATTTATTTCACATACATTTCCCATAGGTGATTGTAATGTAATTTAAAAAATTAGAGAATTATCTACTATTTTAAAAAACGATTTTAAAAAAGGCATTTTTTCATCACTTTCTTAGCCCCAAAAATTGTCCTATTTTCGACTTTTGTGGAAAAAGTGTTTTTTAAAATTATTTTCGAAACAAATTTTTAAAAGAGCATTTTATAGTTGATTTTCTTAACCCCAAAAAATGTCCAATTTTTGACTTCTGTGTAAAGATTAAGTATATAAAAAGTAACTTAAATTCTCTTACATTCTTTACATACATAAAAATGTCCACCTGTTTGATAGTTATCTTTATGAAATTCATGAATACTTTTTTAATCATACATTTACTACACTGTCTTAATTGTGGCTTCGCACAGCCTATAGACTGCTTTAGCTGTTGCTTAGTGTTGTCCATTTAAATAAAATAAAATTAATGAGAAAAATAATTTCACATTATGAACATAAGTAAATAATTAAAATATATTATTTAACAAAAGTAAATTATATTAAAATTTTATTTTTTCCATCCTTCTTAAAACGTTTCAGAAATGTATATAAACATGAAGTTAGTATTTTTATAAGCTTTTTAAGTTTTTCATTCATTTATATAGAAGCATATAATAATAATTAAAAATGTTCAGTAAGTATTCTATGTTGTGCATCATATGTAAGATTCTTTATACCATACATAATTACAAAAGCTAGTGTATCATTTGGAAATTTCTCATTAAAAGTTGCACAAAGTTTCATAGTAGCTTTCTGTGTAGTTACAACATTCTTTCCATGTGTCATATTAATTACATAAATTGGATAATTATTTACAAAATTAAATCAATATCTGATTTTAGTAAAGTAATTCTTTTAAAATCTAAAAATAGATGATATGCTTTTAGAAAATTATTTAGCAGATTAATATTCCACATTTCTTGAGGAAAAACTTCATTTCTACTATTTTTTGAATATATATTTTGTAGTTTAACATGATAAAAATAATGATGAATCAACTAACTGAATATTTTTACGATTTGTCTGGAATACAATAGAAACAAAATATGGCATATCAAATTCTGTAGAGTTACAGTAATTTGTAATATCTAGTTCAAAATTGAAATAAACTGGAAAGTTGAAAAACAAATGATTCCACATCATCATCATATAGAAGATTTTGGAGACTTATCACCAATTAAAACCATTAACAGATTGGTCTGATGATGATCCTGGAAAATATAATTATACATTAAGGTAATCAGAAGTTGAAGATATATTGAACAAATACCAAGAAGAAAAAGAATGAAGTAGTCCCCAAAATGAAACTAAAAAATAAATGTTAGTGTAAGAATATTAAAGTATATTAATCATAGTGAAGATAAGGTTTTTGGTTTAAAACCTGTTGAGACTTTTAACTGAAAAACAAATTACTATAGATCATTTAAATGGCAAATTTAATTCTGTTGATTTATCAAATTATGCAGATATATAATTCTGGAGCATTGTATTCTGATAATAATCCAAATAAAATAAGATCAAGTAAAAATAATAAATATAAATACTTAATAAAAGAAATTATTGTTGACTATTTTCCAAAGTTGAGAAGACAAACTATAGATGATTCAGAACCAAGTTCTCCTGAAAAAATTGGTGAAGATTTAATTTAAAAATATACAGAGAAACCAATTGAACATGTCTGGTTAAATGATAAATTAGCAATTATTCATGGTGAAGAATTAGCTGGAAATAAGAATAATCATAATGAAAAAGTTAGTATTGCCCAAATGTTAACAAATAAATTTGGTGATTTTATAATTGATAATCCAAAATGAATTCCATATTTAACTACATTTTTGAGAATCATCCATATATATTTTGGAAAAGGGATAAATATGGAAATGGATTAGTAAACACTTTAATTAACAAATTAACATTTGAAATGCATCTTGCAGGCTATAATTACTGTGGTCCAGGAACGAAATTATAAGAAAGATAAGCTTAAGGTGATAAAGGCATAAACCCATTAGATTAAGCTTCTAAAAAACATGATATTGCTTACAGAGATAATAAAGATTTAGAAAAAAGACATATAGCCGATAAAGAACTTCAGTTAGCTGTAAAAGAAATTATGTAGGCAGATGCTGCTTCATTTGGTGAAAAAGGTGCAGCAACAGCAGTTAGAGGAATACTGTATGGAAAACTAAAATTAGGTATGGGATTAATATTTATGAAAATGGTTGGAGATTATAAATTTAAAAATATTTATTAAATTTTTATTTTTATAAGTGAATAACTTTACAATCGATTATACTTTAGTACCTAGTGGACAAACTAAACCAAAATCAATGAAATTAAAGTTAAATAATGAACAATTAAGTGCGATTGAACCATTTTTAACAGATGTTCAAAAACGGAGAAAACAAAAGAATGTTGGTGGAGATTTACTTATTTCATTAGGTATCCATGTTGTTAAAAAAATTATTGAATAAAAAAAAGAATGATGGTAAGGGGTTAACACAATATGAAGGAGGATTTTAACAAATATTTTTAGCTGCATTACCTTATTTAGCAACAATTGGTTCTTCAGGTGATGGATCTCCGGCAATTGCAAATGCAGTTATAAACAAGAAGAAAGCTGAAAAGAATTAGAAAAACAAAAATGACATAAATTACAAATGGTAAAGAAGGCTGGAACTGGAATAAAGAAAACAAAAAAGTTCGAAAAAGTAATTTATAAATATCCTATTGCATTGAGTAATTTTGAAATAGAAGAACTTACTAAACAATTAAAAATTAAAAACTTTCAGTATATGATTGATGAATTAGTAAATAAGCCATTTCAAAGTGAATGTGGTATAGTTAATTTAGATACATCTGATAATCCTGCTACACATTGGATTTGTCATTATAAAAATAATTCTAAAAAAATTGTTTTTCATTCAATCGTTGGTAATGTAACAAAACACTTAGTTAACTATTTAGGAAAAAATAAACTATATTACAATACAGAAAGAATACAAAATTTTAATGAAGTAACATGTGGTCATTTATGTTTATTCGTTTTAAAATTGCTTTGTGAGAATTATAATTTTAATGATATTTTAGATTTAATAAATGAACATTTTTGGAAATAAGATATATCCAATTAAACAAAACGAACAAGTACTTAATACATCTACACTAGATCTAGAATAAATTGAAAATAGTATTAAATAAATATAATCTTCAATAGATCGAAAGATAACTAATGCGATTAAACAATTTCAAAAAAAGAAATCATCTTTTTAAAATAATTAAGGGATATATTGTTTTTAAAAATAGAAAACTTGCTAATGTAAATGATCCAATTGATGCAAAAGATCTAGTTAACAAATAATTCTTAGACAAAAAATATTTTACAAAAACCAGAATATGTGAGTATTCTAACACAATTTAATAACTATGTTACCAATACACAATTTAATGAGAAAATTAATCAGATTCATCCAGATGACTACAACATTTCGAAGAATTTAAAAAAAAAGAAGTAGAAAAGGCATTTTCAGATTATTTCTCAAAAACAGATTTAACGCCATACTTAGAACAGAAAAGTAATCTTAAAGGAAAATGATAAACAAAAAATTGAATGTACTTTTATGACAGGTGGTGAACAACAAAGGATTTCATACTTAAAACAATTATTATTGTTGATAAAAATATAAACAAAGATTTAAACATCGATGATTTTGATATAACAGTCAGTGTAGCTGTTAAGATATATAAAATAAATAATAATACTCAATCAATAATGGTAGATAAATCAAGTTTCATAACTGTATTTTGGAAAGATTGAGTTAAAACTGTCCCAGTTGTTGTAAAGGTAATTACACTTGGTAAAATAATGTAAAATTTAAAAAAATTTTTATCTATATAAATGGAAAATCATACTTCACATGATTATGATATTTATTGTTTAAAGTGTAAAATGTTTACTGATACACATAATCCATATAGAGTAACGACTAAAAATGAAAGACAAAGAATTGAAGGTCTTTGTAAAATTTGTGAATCTAAAAAGAGTAAATTTGTTAAAAAATTTTGTGAGTGCTGGTGAAGGTTTAAATAATATTCCTGAAATTATAATAAATGAAATACATAAGCAAATGAGAAAGAATTTTAAAAGAAAAAAGGTTTTTTTCTTTGAGTATAGATGATTTATGGAAAGCTGATTTAGCTGAAATGGATTCAGGTAATTTAAAAGGAATTTCGAAAATAAACAAAGAAAATAAATATTTCTTGTCTGTTATTGATGTCTTTTCGAAATTTGCTTGGGCTGTTCCTATTAAAGATAGAACAGCTAAAAATATAGTTGATACATTCGAAAAAAAATTTATAGATAGAAAGCGACATAATTTACAAGCAGATAATGGAAAAGAATTTATTAATAAAGAATTTAAATAATTATCTACAAATCAAAAAATTAATAATTATTCAACTTTTCCATAATCAAAAGCATCTGTTGTTGAACGATTTAACAGAATACTTAAAGAAAAAATGTGGAATAAATATACTTTGCAAGGGAATTATAAACGGTTAAACTTAGTTAAAGATCTAATTGATGAATTTAAAAACACAAAACATTCTACAACAGAAATGAAACCAATAGAAGGTAATATTACATGTAGTCACAGACTTAGGCCTTCTTCAGCTGATGATAATGATCAAGCTCAATTTAAAAAAGGTGATAAAGTTTGAATTAGTAAACTTAAAGATCTTTTTGAAAAAGGATATACAGCTAAATATTTGAAATTGAAGATGTTATTTATTGTAATCCAATTACATATAAATTAAAAGACATACATGGAAATTTTTATGAACAAGAACTACAGAAAACGGAATATCCTGATGTATACTTCGTTAAAATGTTTCAAAAAAGAAAAATAATAAAGTTTATGTTAAATGGTTAGGTTTTGATAATTCACATAACAGTTGGCTTGATAGGGATAAAGTAATTTTATAAAAGATCAGTTTGATGAAGCATTTTAATGTCATTAATCAATTGTTCTTGTCGGTAGTAATTCAAAATATTGCAATAGTTCATATCAGAGACAGTTCTTAAATTTTCTTTCATTCTTTGATATAGATTTATTTAATTTGCATTATAATTCAATCTTAACATTTCTTCACAATTTGGATGCCCATCAATTAATTTTAAAAGAATTAATGTTGGCCTTAAAATGTAATCAATTGTTTTATGAACTACATGTGGTAATAAACTGTTTATTTCATCATTTCTTTTACCTATTATTTCTGAAGCAATATTAACTTTTTCTCTCAATTTTTGAATATGATCATTTTTCATCTTAATTCTATCATCTTTTAATTGAATTATATCTGTGTTTAATTTATTCAATCCAATTGTATACAGTTATCTTTCTGTTTTATTTCATATTTATAAGCATCAATAATCTCTTTTCTAACCCTATATTCACCACGTTTTCTAATTGATGGTAAATATTCATGAGTAACCTATTTTTAAAATTTTTGAGCTACTTCTTCTTTTGATTTTTAAAATTAAAGAATATAATCTAAATTCATTGATGAAAATAGTTAGTTTATCAATTCTTGATGTGGACCCACAAAACACAATGCTCAAAATATTAGCAAAAAATTGCTGTATCTTCTGAGTCAACATGTATAATTATTGCATCATTTGTGCTTTTGTAATCTAAAATCTCAGCAACATCTTTAGCTTTTAACCATGGATTATTTTCTTCATCAATAATCATGAAGACTTGTTTATTGTTGTATGTAAGCTTGTTGATGAATATATATACAATAGATTCCAGTTAAAGGGAATTTTTTTATTTGTTTTGAAAAAATAGATATTATGTGAAATTTGTAGTTTTGTATTTATGATTACATTATATTTGTCTTTTTAATTTTTTTATAAATCTAATAAAAATTATTTCTTAAAAATGGAGCACCAAAACGAAATGCAAAATAAACTTATGTACTAATTAAGGAATGTGAAAAAGATATTGATTGTCCTATTTGTTTAATGATGAAAGAAAATAATAATTAATTTGTAAAAACAAATAGCAAACATATTTTTCAATAAGAATTATTGATGGATGGTTAAAGGAAAAAGATTATTGTCCACTTTGTAGAAGTATCGTTAAAAATAACGAACAAACATCAGTTGACATAATGACAACACTTGTTTCTTAGCCAGTAAGTATAACATGGTCTTTTGATCAATCTTTTGTTCTTTACCAATAACTACAAGATCTTTTGATCCTTTATTCGATAGATATCGACAATTTAAAAAATCTGGATTATGCATTTAATGATGTATCTTATGATTCTGATTATTCTTATTTTTGAAATAATTTATATGAATTACTTAAAATTAAAATTTAATATTTTATAAAAGTGGTTAAAATTTAAACAATTAAAATATAATTAAAATTTAAAACATTATAAAAATTAATAAAATTTACTTTTTTATAATTCTAAAAATTTTTTCTATATAAATGAAGCACGTTCATGTTCAACAATATTGTACTGTGACAACAAAATTTTGTAAATATTGTAATACACAAACATCAATTATTTCACTTAACAAAAGTATACAAAAGATGGTTATAGAACTATATGTAGACAATGTTTAAATAAATATAATGTAGAAAATTTCAATAAAAGTCAAATTCCTTGTGTATGTGGAAAAAGTGTTGTTAAAAATTATTCCAAGGTACATTTAAGGAGTCCAAGTGAAGAACATACAAAAACGGAAAATGAATCTACAATGAATATTGAAGAAGTTATAAGTGAAAAAAAGAAATGTAAAATTTGTCAAGAAATTTTAAATGTAATTTGTTTTTACAAAAATCCATCACATACAGATAAACATAATAATAAATGTAAGAAATGTACTTTAGAAATTATTAAGAATAAGAAAGCTTTGACTTTAAATATTAATCCTTTATGATTAATTATATATTTATCTACTAAATAATTTTCTTTTACTAATAAAAATTAATTTTTACAAATCTAATGAATTATTTATAATAAATAAAAGAGCAAACTAATTGGTTAAAAATTAATTGATTGTTAAACTTAATAATTAACTAACAGTGCAAAATCTAAATGATTGCTAAAGTAATTTTTTAAAAAGTTATTGAATGTTAAACTAATTCTCTTTTGATTCATTATTTATTAAATTACAAACGTTTTCCATCTATTAAATAATAAGCATTTTTGTCAAAAATCATTTTATACAAATTTATAAAATTTTATTTGTAATAAATAGATGAGCAAAATGGAAAGTAACCTTGCTGTTCAACTATAATAACTTGCTAATCTACTACAACAATTTCCTGTTGTAAGACTTCGTCAAGTTTGTAGAATAACTATTTTATGGGGTAATCAAATTTATATAATGCTGATTTAATTAAATTTATTATTAGTAAACGTTCAAGTATTAATAATAATCAGTCACTTATTGTTAGAAATAACACACGTGAAGTAAATGAAAATGATTAAAACTAATTTACTGACGTAAGTAAAAATTATTAAAATATTGCTAATATTTATATACCTGAAGAAGTAAGTGATAATCAACTAAATATTGTTAAACATAATAAAGCTGAATCTAGTGAAAATCTTTGGAAAAAGTTACCTTTTATGATATTTATGATGTTTTTCTAATAAAAGAAAATAAACCATTAAAAGGAATATTTCCATTTTGTACAAATATATTTATAAAACGAAAGGATAGAAAACAATTAAAGATTACTTAGTTGAAAAACCATTCGCAGACAGATTACGAACTATAAATTTAGAAAATAATATGGATATACTTGATCCTAATCATATCTTTAACGCAGTAAAACAAAAATTTCTAAGATTGTTAAAGACTATTTGAAAGTACATCATGGTGTAAAGATAAATTTTAGTTTATAATGTGAATATAAAGTACAAATAGATGAAACAAATGAAAAAGTTCAAGAATTTGGGCAACAAACACCAAACTACCCTATTTTAACGGAAAAAGATTAATAAAAATTTCAAATATGGTAAAAGGCATGTATTGAAAAAATATCTATTTTTCATGCACATGGTTCATTATGCTTATTGGTGTACAGCTAGCACTCAACAAATATGTTCCACTAAGAGAATCAACTTATATTGATTTACCAGATAATATTAAAAATAGTATAGCTTGTGTTAATGTGAAAAATAATGAAGAAAGTGTTTTTTATGATCTATAAAGTCAGCTTTGTTTCCTGTAGATGAACATCCTGAAAGAATAACAAAATATAAAAATGTTGGTCTTGATCTTGATAAAAAAAACTTGAAAATGTTAAATTCCTGTATTTGTTGATCATATTCCAAAAACAGAAAATATAATTAATGTATCTAGCAATGTTTTTTTTCATTTGATGATGAAGATGAAAGTTATCAAGTGTATCCATTAAAAATAACAAAAGCCAAATAGGAAATACGTGTAAATCTGCTTTACATCAAGAAAGGTGGTACTTCACACTATTGTTATATAAAAAATTATTCTAGACTTGTATCAAGTCAAATTACTAAACATGAAATAGCAAAATTTATTTGCTATTTATGTTTACTACATTTTAATACAAAAGAAATATTAGATGGCACACTAAAAATTGTTTAACTAATAAACCATTAAAAGTCGCAATGCCAGGTGAAGGAGAATTTATATATTTTCGAAATTATCGTTTTACACAAAAAGTTCCATTTGTTATTTATGCTAATTTTGAAAGTTTACTTTTAAAAATGGGTAATTGTGAACCAAATCCCGATACACCATATACCATGAAATATTAGAAACATGATCCAAGTGGATTTTGTTATAACAATTAATATCTATATGAAAATTATAAAGATCCTGTAGTTTACAGAGGGCCAAATTGTCATAAAAAATTTATAGAATGTATAAAATAAAAAGTTGAAGAAATTGGAAGAAAATATTCTGTAATTGAAGAAATGAAACCACTTGATCTTGATGAATATAAAGTGTATCTTAAATGTACAGTTTGTACAATATGTAAATGTCCTTATACAAAAAAGAATAAATAAGTACATCATCATGACCATTTATCTTGCAAATATATTGCTCCATTGTGTAATATGTGTAATTTAAAACTACAAAAACCTGATTTTGTACCTATTTATTTACATAACTTATCTGGTTATGATTCATATCGTTTTGTAAAAGAACTTGGTTGTGATAACAAAGAAATAGAATTAATACTGAACAATGAAAATAAATATAATAATCTTAGTAAACATACAAAGACTTTAAAATAGAGATTTGATGATACATTTACATTTATGGCTTCTTCACTTGTTAAACTTTCATCAAATTTAAAGAAAAAGCAGTTAAAAATTATTAAAAAGTATTTTTCTGCAGAATTATTTAAGTTAGTAATTAGAAAAGTGTTTATCCATACGATTAAATGGATTATTGGGAGTAATTTGAAGATCCGCTATTACCAAATGGCTCTGAGCACTATGCGACTTAACTTCTGAGGTCATCAGTCACCTAGAACTTAGAAATAATTAAAGCTAACTAACCTAAGGACATCACACACATCCATGCCCGAAGCAGGATTCGAACCTGTGACCGCCGCTATTACCAACAAAAGATAAACTTTATAGTAAATTAAATGATTGTGACATAAGTGATGGCGATTAAGAACATGCAAAATTAGTGAATATCATGATTTATATCTTAAAACAGATGTATTATTGTTAAGTGGTGTTTTTGAAAATTTTAGAAAAACGTGTATAAATACATATAATTTAGATCCTTCTTGGTATTTAAAGCACCAGGTTTATCTTGGGATGCAATGTTAAAAATTGCTAATCACAAACTTGAATAATTATATGATTATGATATGCCTCTAATGGTTGAAGAAGGAATAAGAGGGGTAATTTCACAATGTTGTAAAAGACATGTAAAAGCAAATAATAAATATTTAAAAGATTATAATAGTAAAGAAATATCAAATTATATAGTGCATCTAAATGTAGATAATTTATATGTTTATGCTATGAACCAATATTTATCATATGGCGGTTTTAAATGGGAAGAACCAAATAATTTTAATTGTACAAAAATAAATAAAATGACAAACAATAGTCAATATATATATTTGAAGTAGATCTAGGATACGTAATTGACATAAAGATTTACCACTAGCTCCTGAATCAAAACTTGTTCCAGTTATTAATGAAAGTACGTTAATAACTTCTTTAGATAAAAAGTGTAATTATGTAGTACATTATAGAAATCTTAAACAATATTTATCTTTAGGAATGAAACTTACAAAAATACATAAGGTTTTAAAATTTAAACAATCTAATTGGTTAAAGAAGTATATAGATCTAAACATGCAGTTAACAACTAAAGCTACAAATGATTTTGAAAAAGAATCTATAAATTAATGAATATTTCTGATTTTGGTAAAACAATGGAAAATATAAGAAATAGACAAGATATAAAATTAGTTTCAAATATATGATATATGATAAACATGTAGCTAAGAGAAGCTTTAAACATAGAACTATATTTAACGAAAATCTAGCTGCTATTGATATGAATAAAACTAAAATAATATTTAATAAACCTATTTATAGTGGATTATGTACAGGGTTATTACAAATGATTGAAGCGATTTCACAGCTCTACAATAACTTTATTATTTGAGATATTTTCACAATGCTTTGCAAACACATACAAAAACTCCATAAGTTTTTTTAGGCATTCACAAATGTTTGATATGTGCCCCTTTAGTGATTCGGCAGACATCAAGCCGATAATCAAGTTCCTCCCACACTCGGCGCAGCATGTCCCCATCAATGAGTTCAAAAGCATCGTTGATGTGAGCTCGCAGTTCTGGCACGTTTCTTGGTAGAGGAGGTTTAAACACTGAATCTTTCACATAACCCTACAGAAAGAAATCGCATGAGGTTAAGTCGGGAGAGCGTGGTGGCCATGACATGAATTGCTGATCATAATCTCCACCACGACCGATCCATCGCTTTTCCAATCTCCTGTTTAAGAAATGCCAAACATCATGATGGAAGTGCGGTGGAGCACCATCCTGTTAAAAGATAAAGTCGGCGCTGTCGGTCTCCAGTTGTGGCATGAGCCAATTTTCCAGCATGTCCAGATACACGTGTCCTGTAACGTTTTTTTCGCAGAAGAAAAAGGGGCCGTAAACTTTAAACCATGAGATTGCACAAAACACGTTAACTTTTGGTGAATTGCGAATTTGCTGCACGAATGTGTGAGGATTCTCTACCACCCAGATTCGAACATTGTGTCTGTTCACTTCACCATTAAGAAAAAATGTTGCCTCATCACTGAAAACAAGTTTTGCACTGAACACATCCTCTTCCATGAGCTGTTGCAACTGCGCCGAAAATTCGATGCGTTTGACTTTGTCATAGGGTGTCAGGGCATGTAGCAATTGTAAACGGTAAGGCTTCTGCTTTAGCCTTTTCCGTAAGATTTTCCAAACCGTCGGCTGCAGTATGTTTAGCTCCCTGCTTGCTTTATTCGTCGACTTCGCGGGCTATGCGTGAAACTTGCCCACACGCGTTCAACCATTTCTTCGCTCACTGCAGGCCGATCCGTTGATTTCCCCTTACAGAGGCATCCAGAAGCTTTAAACTGCGCATACCATCGCCGAATGCAGTTAGCAGTTGGTGGATCTTGGTTGAACTTCGTCCTGAAGTGTCGTTGCACTGTTATGACTGACTGATGTGAGCGCATTTCAAGCACGACATACGCTTTCTCGGCTCCTGCCGCCATTTTGTCTCACTGCGCTCTCGAGCGCTCTGGCGGCAGAAACCTGAAGTGCGGCTTCAGCTGAACAAAACTTTATGAGTTTTTCTACGTATCTGTAGTGTGTCGTGACCATATGTAAATGAATGGAGGTACAGTGAGTTTATGAAATCGCTTCAATCATTTGTAATAGCCCTGTATACCTGATTTATCTAATGAATTAATGGATGATTTTCACTACAGAGTTATAAAACCTGAATATGGACAAAATATTGAATTATGTTATCAAGATACAGATAGCTATATTTACAATATTAAATCAAAGATTTCCATGAAGATATGAAATCGATGGTTGATTACTTTGATACAAGTGATTATCCAACAGATAATATATATGGTACTCCACAAGTAAACAAGAAAGTTGTTGGTAAAATGAAAGATAAATGTAGTGGAAAAATAATGGAAGAATTTTGTGGTTTAAGAGCAAAGATGTATGCTTATAAAGTTGGTGACAAAACAGAAAAGAAATCTAAAGGAATTGAAAAATGTGTTGTTAAAAACAAAATAAGTTTAGATGTTTATAAAGATTGTCTGTCTAACAATATAGAACAATATAGAAAATTTAATTTAATCAAAAGTGAAAAACATGAAATATATACAATTAAAGTAACAAAAAAGCACTAACTCCTCATGATACTAAAAGATATGTAATGGAAAATAAAATACATTCATTACCATATGGTCATTACTCACTATTGAAAATCTAATAAAAAATTATTATATATAAATCTGAAAATATTTAATCTATATAAATGGAGACCATAATCAAGAAGCTCAATGATGTTAGTGTCTCGAAAGAGATTTAAAAAATAACTGAGCTAGAGATAAATGTTTTATATAATGTTACTGACTGAATATTTAAATACTAGATATGGAGAAAAAAATTGTATGCGGCGTGTTTTTAAAGTTATTTTGATATTACAAATTAAATGATCCTTGGGAACTTGAAATAATTAAAAAAGGGCAAATGATACTGCAATATAAAGGGATGAAAAACTTAAAAATAGAAATAATGAATTTCATGATATAGAGTTCTCAATGTCAAATATTTAAAAAATTTCTAATTAGTTTTATTTTATTTAAATGGTCAACACTAACCGACAGCTAAAGCGCTTCTTAGGCTGTGCCAAGTCACAATTTAGACAGTGTAGTAAATGTATGATTAAAAAAAGTATTGATGAATTTCATAAAGATAAATATCGAACAGGTGGACATTTTTGTGTATTAAAGAATGAAAGAAAATTAAAGTTACTTGTGAATATGGTAAAACTGTAAATAAGTGTTCCCTCAAAAAACATTTACAAACAACAACTCATAATAATCTTACGGCTGCTAAAGCAGAAAGTAAAATTTTTGTGTACTTATTCTTTAATATAATATTAAAAAACATGTTTTTCACAGAAGTCAAAAATAGGACATTACTTGGAGTTAAGAAAATGATCTAAAAATGCTTTTCTAAAAATTTGTTCAGAAAATAAATTTAAAAAACACGTTTTCCACAAAAGTCGAATATAGTGCAGTTTTTGGGGTTAAGAAAGTGATGTAAAAATGCCTTTCTCAAAAACCGTTTTTTTTTAATAATAGATAATTCTCTAATTTATTTAATTAGATCAGATTCACCTATGGTAAATAGATGTAAAATAAATTATTTTTTATTACAGTTATTATTATATTATTTTATTATATTATATTATTATTAGGTAAAAGGGATGGTAGTTTTTGTAGGTTCTGAGGGATTAGGACAATTTTGTGAAAAATTATATTTTTTATAAAATTGTCCCAGTTTTCCAGAACCTACAAAAACAATCTACTGCTCATTGTTGAATGCCATTCAATTGAGACCGCGATCATAACATTTAATTGCAATTATAACGATGAAACAAAAATTTACCGGTTTTCGGGAATAATTTCTTGTATGCATGGCCTGTGGTGCCCGCATCTCGTGGTCGTGCGGTAGCGTTCTCGCTTCTCACGCCCGGGTTCCCGGGTTCGATTCCCGGCGGGGTCAGGGATTTTCTCTGCCTCGTGATGGCTGGGTGTTGTGTGATGTCCTTAGGTTAGTTAGGTTTAAGTAGTTCTAAGTTCTAGGGGACTGATGACCATAGATGTTAAGTCCCATAGTGCTCAGAGCCATTTGAACCATTTTTGGCCTGTGGTGGATATGATTGAGGTTTCCCGTTAACGGCTCAAACTGTCCGAATGCAGAGGCCTGTTGGAATGTAGGAATGTATTTGAGTTAACTCTGCCGTCCTCTACACGACCAAATAGCGAACTAATACTTAGTATGTGTTGGGCGGCTTTCATAATCAAGTGGAAATTTCAGAAGATTGTGAATGGACGTGCGTTTGCGCTGGACTGTTATTCCCTCCCATGTAAATTGTTCTGTTGACTGTTTGTGCACATTTCGGGCCTTTATTTAGTTGAGGGAAGGTCGATTGTGGTGTGTGCTTCTGGCATGTGGAATACACATTTGCCTGTTCTCTAGACATGGAGAAGACCTTAGTTGGGTTGTACATTATTGGGGTGGTTTCGAATCTGTTACATCAACGACATCGGTCTTCGGGAGCGGAAATATCAGTTTCCTCTATTTGTTTCCAGTTACTCAGTGGTTTACAGCACGCTGCTCCTTGCTAAGGTTTGGGGTGTGTAGAGAAATAATTTCCATTCTATGTCTTCGGTATTATGTTGCGCTAGCGATCGGTACTAGGCCGCCTAGTGCTTGATATTGAGAAGTACCGTGAAAGTGGTACAATAATATGGTGAACCATGAGAAAATACGTATGTTCTTCTAATCCCCGAGTCTGGAGATGTCTGTAGAAAAGCGAGCAGGTTCGGAGGAGAAAGAGTAACGAGTCTGTGCCGAGGGGAAACGATATGGAATTTGTAGAATAGTTCTGAGAGCAACTTCGGTCCTCTGAGTGTGCTCTGATGTAATAGGGATGGTTTTGTATAGCGGCGCTTTCCTAGGACTGGGGACCATCGTGACGTATAACCTCTATGACAGCAGGCATACCATAATTTTTCGGGTGCTGTACAGATATAAAAGATAACTACACTGTTTGCATAAAATGTGTATATATTGCATTGTAAAGTTTGGCTTATGTTGTTTAAGAGGAGTATATTTTGGATTGTAAAGTTAGCAAGGTTTATGTTGCAGCACAGGATGACTCTGTGCACTATTGTGAGGGACATATAGATTCAGCACATAGATAACGGCGAGTGATTTTTTACGTGGAAAATTACGTGCGCAATAGATAATGAGATTGGTTCTAGAAGCACCGCCACCAAGTAGAAACATTAACTGTCTAACGATCGGTGTCAGACTGTAGCAGCAATGGTAATATTTAATTGTACTTACACTGGTAGATATGTTCCTGGCTTCCAATATCGTTGTGAGTTTGGTATGTATTTGGTGATCTATAGACAAGTTTAAGCGTTTAACTGTCAATGCAGTTTAGCGATCCGCGGAAAATAATTTTACTGCTGAAAGTGCGAGAAACAAGAGGCGGTCAGTGCTTCGATACCGGCGGCATCAGTAATTCGATGGGTAAATTCCATAAGAGCCAATCATAATGCTCAATTAATTCACATCCTTTGTGCTGTGATATAGGAGCCTCTACATAGCGGTGAGAACATTTGCATATGTTGAGAGCAGGAAGGGTGGCGCGTTAGGTCAGCGAGGAAGACTGCGCCGGCCGCGGTGGTCTCGCGGTTCTAGGCGCGCAGTCCGGAACCGTGCGACTGCTACGGTCGCAGGCTCGAATCCTGCCTCGGGCATGGATGTGTGTGATGTCCTTAGGTTAGTTAGGTTTAAGTAGTTTTAAGTTCTAGGGGACTGATGACCACAGCAGTTGAGTCCCATAGTGCTCAGAGCCATTTGAACCATTTTTGAGGAAGACTGCATTCAGCGTTATTTTCGTAAACAGGTTCTGTTATGGCAAGAATTTTCGTGCATACAAGCTGAGACATGAAGAAAGCGAGGGTTGACTACTTCTGGGGCACTATACAATTGCCGAGAGGTCGACTTGGCTGTTATTTTTTACAAAGCCATGTCACGTAAGAATAATATTAAGAACATTTTAGATGGCGAGTCGCAACGTGGATGTATCGCATCAGGGCGAGGTTTGAGCCACACTTGGGCGGGTACGCATGGCTGAACATGTCATGCATCGTCCATTACAAATGCTAAGGGGAGAGCAGCCTGTGCTATTCTGTCATCAGCGGTAAAGATAGGTGCTGCCTTGAGGTGTCTCGAGTATGAGTCACACGTGAACGCGCCTTGGAGTTCTGTGATGTCAGTATAACTGTGACTGTATATTCGGAAATAGAGATAACTTTCCCCTGTGTCTGGCGGTGGGTTCAAATGGTTTAAATGGCTCTGAGACTTATGGGACTTAACATATGAGGTCATCAGTCCCCTAGAACTTAGAACTACTTAAACCTAACCAACCTAAGGACATCAAACTCATCAATGCCGAGGCAGGATTCGAAGCTGCGACCGTAGCGGTCCTGCGGTTCCATACTGAAGCGCCTAGAACCGCTCGGCTGCACTGGCCGGCTCTGGCAGTGGGTCGCGGCTGTGATGGTACGTGTGGTCCTAAACGGACGTCTGTGTGTGCTTTGACAGCTGATGTCCGCGTCACTTCATGGGGGCTGTGGCATGCGTTGAATGCGTGTGTGTTGCATTATTTTGCGAGCAGGCCTGTAGGCTGTGCTATGCGCTTTTTGGACAGTTTACGAGTTCATTTCGTGTGTGTACATCTGCGTACTGCATTATTTAGGAGCGGTTTACAGGTCTGTACTGAAATTATTTCGGTAAACTAGGCGTTGTTTCTGTGTCTGCAGACTGTGTATTGTGACCCGAATCACACCAGGGCTAATGTTTTGTGCCAGTGTGAGAAATATACTCATTCCGTAAATAAATTGTTTCAAAATAAGTAGAGTGCACTCCTTCCTTACTCTATACAGCAGCCCAGTGCAGGCTGAGTCATTTTCGCTCCATTTTCCCCATACAGTGGCAGTAATGTGTACTAGGTCAGTTGGAGTCTAGATCTCGTGGTAGAGACATTGCTTGCAAAATAACAATGACTTACGTCCATCATAGGCAGAGTCGTTTCCCCGCCATTTCGCCCCACCAATTTGGATGACATCATGTCTTGTGCACGTTAGTACACTTTATTACACGTTAGTGTATATTAGCCCGACAACATTGGTCGGTAAGGGGACGTGGAGGTCGGTTGAGGATTGTGGTGGAGACTTTAACTATTTCCAAGTCCAGGTGGGCGTGGCATCCACGAAAATTCATTACAAATCCACGGTAGCGCTCTCTGGTAGTGTCAATATGTACTAGGCCTCGTGGTGAACACAAAGTATGCCACCATCTTGAATAACAGTAGTCGCATCATCAGATGACGTTACGGACGACAGTGCCCTCTAGTGCCGGTGCTGTATACTAGGTCAGTTGGAGTTTGGAGCTCTTGGTGAACGCAATGTTTGCCGCCATCTTGGATTACGTCACAGATGAGAGCGCCCTCTGGTGGTGGCGATGTGTACTATGTCAGTTGGAGTCCAGAACTTGTGGTGGACACACCGGATGATCATACTGCTTGAAATTGTTTAAGTAAAGGCTTATGTACAAGTCCTTTTCCCACAAATCCTTAGGAGGAGGTTTCGGTCGAATGCTTGAGGTTAGTACAAGTGTAGTTTGTTTCGCGCCATTTTCTTAGCGTAGTAGAGATATGTGAATTGACCTATGTTTACCACCAAAATTCAAACTTCGTCAGTTCATAGGAGGAAGTGGCGGTCAGGTGACTTAGGTTAGTGTAAGCAGGCCAAGTGATCTATTTTCCCGCGATTTTCTTTGCTTGGTAGAGATAACCATGGTGTGATACATTATCCTGTTGGAATTCAAACGTGGCACCAGTTGGTAGGAAGAGGGGGCTGTCGGGTGACTTAGTTTATTGGAGGTAGGCCAAGTGAGCTATCTTCACGCGATTTTCTTTGCTTAATTGAGATACCCTGGGTGTGGTTCATTATCCTGTTGGAATTTGAAGTTCCCCCCATTTTTTCTGTGGGAGGGGGCGTGCCACTTTCCCGCATAAACTCAAACATATCGCCAAAATCCACAATATATAATGAAGTCGCAGCCGCCATCTTCTATGACGTTATCGTCACCATCTTGGATGACGTCGTCGCCGCCGTCTTGGGTAACGGTACTTTGGGGCCGTTATCGGCTTTGCCCAATACTAACGATATCTAAAAACGTCATACTGTTTCAGATCGTTAACTACAGCCTCTACCCATTTCAACCTCTCAACATCTTCCAAATCCCCTAGGAACAAGAATATTTACTTATATGGATATGGTGTCTGATCTTTCGGACATGTTCGAAAGAACATACTCCATTGATGACCTGTAGCTGTCTAGAACGAAATTGGAATGATATTAATACCTTCAGCTGCTGACGAGCATTGATATATATCAACAGGGACAAGTGAAAATGTTTGCCCTGAACGGGACTCGAACCTGGGATCTGCTGCTTACATGGCAGACGCTCTATCCATCCAAGCCACTGAGGGCACAGGGGATAGTGCAACTGCAACTCGTGCACGCCTTCCGCGAGACCCACATTCTCACCTTATATGTCCACACACTACATTCATAGAGTCTCTACCCAACACACTCATTACTCGTGGAAGACATTCGTACCAAGTCCTGTAAGAGTTTGGTTAATATGTGTGCATCCGCACAGAAGAAGAAGGTCATGGCTGGTACTGCCAGAACTATATACTTCTATGAATATGGTGTGTGTTCTTTCGGACATGTCCCAGCAGCTGCACTATCCTCTGTGCCTTCGGTGGTTTAGATGGACTTCGCTCAGCATGTTCAGTCAGAGGGTTTAGCAACCCTCTGTAATAAAAAAAAACTGAGTGAACGGATCAACGAACAACCTGAACGGGAGTCATCGGACATCCGCCACGAACAAATTCAGCTCACAATATAGAAAAAAATGAGATAAAAAAAGATGTATAGAGAGTCTGCCATGTAAGCAGGAGATCCCGGGTTCAAGTCCCGGTCGAGGCACACATTTTCATCTGTGTCTGTTGATATATATGAACGCCCGTCAGCTGCTGAAGGTTTTAATATAATTCTAACAAGACTATTTGATTACTACTCAAGCGTAAATTACTATTAACTCTTTTAATATGAAATAACACTTCTGTATTCGTTCGTCAACAACTGGAGCTTCGTTTGGTATAGGCACTTTGTTCACACTCTTGCATAAGACCTAATGCTATAAAAGTAAACGTTAGATAACTTATGCATCAACTGTAAAATATGAAAACATATAGAAAGAGATACATATCTATTTGACCTTTTGCGTCGGCACATTTGGATAGTGTGTCTGAGTATACTCCATACTGGCCTCTGATGTGAGAGCAAAATCGAAAACTATTTTCGTTTTGCGTTCTCATGACATTTCGTGGCAGCCACTATATTGTTAGGTAAGAAACGAAATACGAGTGTTTTGGCCGATTCGTTCAAACAACTGGAGTTTGCCATCCAGAGACGATAAAATGATGTAATCAGTAAGGATTGAAAAGCATTCAAGTGTAGATAAAAACAGTAAAATAGCAGATAATAAATGGAGTCAGTCGAACCATCGTCACATTACGAAAGTTGTCCCACAAAAGGTTAAAATATGAAAAAAATGAGTATATGTTAATGGCACATGATAATGAACAACAAACAAGTCGGCCACTTATTATCAGACTTTAGAATTAAGAACAGAATCAACTGTGAAAGATTAAAAAAAGAACCTATTCTTCGATTCTGCCTGGTCGCTTAAAAGGTCTTTGTGACCTTTTTCCAAATGGTTGTAGATTTCTATATCTTTTGCAGCAAAGTGCAGAATGAAATGATAATCAAATCGAAACTCTTAGCTACCAATAGGTGTTGTTGATATACATCAGTGGAGACGGCTGAAAATGTGTGCCGTGACTGGGTCTTGAACCTGGGATCTCCTGCTTACATGGCAGACGCTCTATCCATCTTTTTTTTATTTTTTTAATCGTTGTGTTTGGTCGTTGCAGACGTCACATGACATCCGTTCAAGTTCGTTTTATTGACCCTTCCACTCAGTTTTTTTATTACAGAGGCCAACCAGCTCTCTCACCGAACACGCTGAGCTACCGTGCCGGCTATCTGAGCCACCGAGGGTACAGAGGATAGTGCGACTGTAGGGACTTATCCCTTGCACGCTTCTCGTGAGACCCACCTTCCCAACTGTCCACAACATACATTCGCACTGGTCCTAATAGATATTTGCCCATTATCTCATTACCTGTGCCAGACTAAGCTGATGCGTGAATGGACAAATATGTTAGGAACACTACGAATGCAGGTTGTGGACAGTTGAGAATGTGGGTCTCAAGGGAAGCTTGCAAGCTTGCAGTCGCACTATTCTTGGTGGCTCAGATGGATAGTGTGTCTGCCATGTAAGCAGTAGATCCTGGATTCGAGTCCCGGTCGGAGCACACATCTTCAGCTGTCCTCATTAATGTATATCAACAACATCTGTCAGCTGCTAAGGGTTTCGATTTAATTATCATTTCATTCTAGAGACGCTGCATGGTCATCAATGGTATCTGTTCATTCGGGAGCAGATACCATCTTCATAAAGTGCAGAATCTCTAAGCTTTCCTTAATGCCACCTGTGTTATATTTGGTCCTTCGCAAGTGTTCTTTAAAAGTACAATGCTTGTCAGTATGTAAAGCTGTGTGTTTTCGAAACCTTTCTTTAAACGCTCTGCTAGTTTTTACAAAGTATACCGAATTACAATCACAGCACCTAATTTTATAGATGCCAGATCATTTGGACTTGGTCATGATGTTCAATAGAGTGAATGAGTAATTCTAATAATGTGTTAAAGTAGTAAAACCGACATTAATATCGATTTTATGAGAAGCCTGTGCAATTTTATTAGATATAGATCCTTTAAACCCCATGCTTGTGTAAACGTTTTTTAGAATATAAGGTAGATAAAGAATAATATCATGTTATAAATTAGAATTCTTTCTCATAAATGTTTTACGAAGTAAGTCCACTAACTTCGGTTATAGCCATTGTTCACAGCTATATCTTCACAATGTTCTTTTCTTTTTCAACTTCTTCAGTGGCCAAAGGAATCTTCGTTAATCTTCTAATCAGACTCTAGAAAAATGACATTTTGTACCTATTAGAGTGCATGGATGTATAAGGCATGATAGCGTCAGAAGTTGTGGGTTTTCTAAAGATCGCAAATCTGTGGGAACCACTGTTATTTAAAATAGAAATAGCTAGGAAATTAATATCACCCTTACACACCCTTTCATAGGTGAAATCATTTTATTTTTTTGTTCTAGCTTCTCTAATATTATCCCAAGTTCCCCTCTTTATATAGCATAATAGTGTCAGTCAAATAAGTAGAGGGGTAAAGTGGCTAAGAAGTGCAGTCTGTATTGTTGCCAAATTTATTCAAGATGGTGGACCTCCACCCATGCCTCCTCCTGCCACGTGGTGTAGATGTAGCAGTGTCACATTGACATCACCTGATGATCCCATGGGTTTTCCCCACCTCTCTTCCTCCACTATCCCTTCCCTCAAACCACTTCCACTTCCCTCTCCTACTTGGAAATTGGCGGGAAATATCGTTCAGTCGGCCCTGAGCAGTTAGTGTGGATGGACATAGAGCAGTTTATTTTCCGTTCTATCTTATTGGAAAATTTTCTTAATTTCATTGTTTTTAGGTTTAAAACTAGTGAAAAATTCAAAATTTTAGCGGTAAACAGAGGAATTGTTTGTTTATACAATTCAGTTTGCATACTCTTCATTTAATCAATTTGCAGGAGACAGGAATCCTCCCATCCCCTCCCCCATCTGAAATGGGCAGGGAAAATCCCAGGCTGTGCTGAGCTATTGATGTGGAAGGACATAGGGTGGTTTTATCTTTATTTCATATTTTTGGAGTGTTATCATGCTGGAAAATGCTCCCTAAAATTTTTTCTTGTGCCTGTGCTAACCTTGACACATTAAGACAGACTGATGTAGTTCACATTACCTCCGCCAGGGGACACTCGAAACTTTGACGTTATGGGTGAAAAAATTGGCAGGAACCAAAAGGAATGCTTCTATAATGGGAAAGCCCAGGGCTGCTGGTTCAGACATGATGGATATTGTTCATATCCTACAGGACCATCCATTATATAGAACGCAATGGGAAGACAGAGAATACCTTCGTATGTCTTCACCAGTCCTTCCCAGAAAACCATATGTTAGCTACATCAAAACAGGTGCAAATCCCCTGGAAGGAGTATTGTTTACATCCTTCAGAATCACCCACAAACAGAATACAGAAGGGAAGACAGGGAATGCCTTTGTCGGTGTTCACCAGTCCTCCCTGGAATAAACCAGCTGTCAGCTACATAAAGCCAGCACAAAATCCTCTGGGACAGGTGTTGTTCACGAGGTCCACATTCTGGAGATGCCTCTGAAGCATCCATTTGTGTGTGGAGACAAGAAACACAGCGTTCTTTGTCAGCAACATCGAAACAAGTATGAATCATCTGGGAGGGATATTGTCCCCAAGGTCCGCATTCCAGGAAAACCTGTTGTCAGCTATATCAAAACTGGCACATAATCCCTGGGACTGGCGTGCCTATCTACAAATGAATAGCAACTAGCAGAGACATGTCCGCCCCCAATTGCTGGGTGGTCAATGTGACAGAATGTCAATCCCAAGGGCCCAGGTTTGATTCCTAGCTGCGTCAGAGATTTTCTCAGCTCAGGGACTGGGTGTTGTGTTGTCCTAATCATCATCATTTCCTCCCCATCGACGCGCAAGTCGCCGAAGTGGCGTCAAATAGAAAGACTTGCACCTGGCGAACGGTCTACCCGACGGGAGGCCCTAGTCACACGACATTTACATTTAGCAGGGACATAAACATGGTTAATAATATTAGAACAGCAACCCACTGTCCCAGCACTGCTATTTTTTTCTTTGTTGTGATTTCATTCCCCTGCCCCATATGGGCAGGAGAGGGCTGGCAGCGGTACAATCCGCTGCTCTTCAGCCCAGTGATACAGTTGATAAAAGAGAAGAAACACAAGACATATAAAAGGCGATAAAGGGGGACATGAGAACATAGTACAGGGAGACATTGTTGGTTAAAAGATACATGTACACGGAGACTGTCAAGAGAGACAGTTAAAATAGGTACGCAAAAAGTTAAAAAACGCAGTGGGCCATGTGCATAGCACATAAAAAAACACAGAAGTCACATGTACAAGTTGGCCACAGTATTGAAACACTCTGGAACGATGACACTTAAAACCACTATATGAGATGGAGCACACACGACAAAGAATAAAAATTGCTGGGAGGGCCCTACCGAGGGAGAGGAGGCCTGAGAGAAGAGACAGAGAGGGTAGAGGAAGGTGAAGTATGGGGAGGGGGGCTGGAGGAGGTGGGAAGAAAAGAAAAAAGGGGGGTTGGGGGTGCACACAGAGGCAGGAGACTGGTGGGGCGCATGATGGAGAGGGAAGGAAAGACAGGAGGGAATGCAGACACAGAAGGGGGCACAGAGAAGGGAGGGGGTGTAGGAGGGAGGAAAACAGCTCAGGGGAAGGAGCAGAGGAGGGGAGAGGGAGCCCTGACGAATAGGAGGGGGGGAAAGTGGGGTTAGATTTGGTAGGAGCGGTAGAGATCAGGGTGAAGCTCATAATCTGGGATGGATAGATGCTGAAGTTGCATTGGGAAAGGAGGTGTAGGGTGTGGAGATGGAAAGAGGGCGGGACACAACGGAAAAGACATGGCAATGGTCTGGAGGTAGAGAGGATAGAAGACACCAGAGGGTTGGGGGGGATCGGGTCGGTGATGTATAGGGTGTGGAAATGATACAGTAAAAGAAGAAGATGTAGGAAGGGATGAGACTGTAGGGTATTCATATGGGGGATGGAAGGCGGATACAGAATGTGACTTGGAGTGCATGGCATTCTAGGATTTGTAGGGCCTTATAGAATCTGGGAGGCTGGGGTGAGGCCAAGGGATTTCAGGGTAGGAGTGAGGTGGATAGGACGACCATAAATGGTGAGGTAAAAATCGTGGAGCTGGAAGGAGCTAGTGGTATGACCTGTGATGATTTCCTTGGTTGTTGGAAGGGTTGATGCGAAGGAGCCACTGATTGCCCCAGGTGGTGAACCGGTCAGGGTGGGCTTGAAGGGTACGTTGGGACTGTTGAACTTTAGTATAAAGGGCCAGGAAGGCGGTGTCATCAGAAAACTAGAGGAGGTGAACAGGTGGGGGAGGTTTGGGCATATCTGCAATATACAGGATAGAGGAAAGGGGAAAGAACAGAGCCTTGGGGCAGGTCGACAGTGGGATACAAAGTAAAGGAGATGGTATTATGTATAGTGAGATAAGAGGGACGATAGGAGAGGAAGGAAGCAACAAGCTGGATGAAATTTATGGGTAGTGCATAGGTCTGGAGTTTAAAGAGGAGCCCGGGATGCCAGACATGGTTGTAGGAGATCGAGGGAAACAAAGATAGTGGAGCAATGGGAGTTTAGTTTGAGGGAAAGAAGACTGATAAGGTTAAGAAGCTGGTCACATTTGGCTGAGAAGGAGGGCCGGAAGCCACAGTGGATAAGGGGAAGGAGGTGGTGCTGGTTAAGGTGGTAATGAATACAGCAGGAGAGGATGGACTTGAAGACCTTGCTGAACACAGAGGTGAGGCAGATGGTATGATAGGAAGAAGTGTCAGAAGCGGACTTGTTGGGTTTAGGGAAGAGCAGGACATGGAAAGTCTTTCACTGGTCAAGGTAAAAGCCAGTGGAAAGAAGGACATTATACAGGGTAGCAAGGGCAGCCAGGAAGGAGAGGAGGGATTCCTTGAGGTGGCAGTAGGTGTCACCATCATGACCAGGAGCGGTGCTTTGTTTAGAGTGGAGGTCTAGTTTGATGTCATGTGGAGTGATGGGAGTGTTTATTTCTGTGTGGGGTAACTGATCCAAGTATCGGAAGCTAGAGTGAATGGTGGAACAGAGGTATCAGAGTGTTCAAGGACGGTGGAGAAGAGGGAGTAATCAAAATGGGCATAATCTGCAATGGGGAAGACCTCAGAGAGGTGGGAAGCAAAATCGTTAGCCTCACTGATGTTGTCAGGGAAGGGGTGGCTGTCACATAGAAGAGGATAATGCAGGCTGGGATGGCTACCAGTAAGGCAGTGGAAGGCAGACCAGTACTTGGAGGACTTGACAGGGAGGGTGGAGTTCAGCGTGTAAATGTCTGGCGCCAGTCCAAGCGTCAGTGATGGTCTGCTGGAGGATGGAAGAGGCATTGGTGATGACAGTGGGATTATGATAGGTTTGTCGGCCTGTGAGGCAATGGATTCTCAGTAGACATCCAAGTTAGCAAGGGGGTAGTCATGGACAAACTTTGGAGGGACAGCAGGGTGGGGAACAGAAGGGGGTGATGGGTGGAGAGGATGGTGAGACGAACAGGGATGTGGTCACTAACAATGGGGTTGAGGACATCTGCGACGATATTACAAAGGAGGTTGGGGGAAAGCTAGGATGACATTCAGGGTAGAGTTACTTTCGGGACAGGTGTGCTGTGGGAGAGGAACTAGGTCACTGTGGAGGGTGGCAAGGAACTGATGCCACCACCAAAGGGTAGCAGGGTCATGGCTGTGGATGTTGAGGTCGGTGGTAATCACATAGGTGGAGAAGATATGGTCAATATGGGAAATGAAGTCATAGGGGAGAGGAACTGCGGGACAGACATAGATAGTGGCACAAGTGGCAATGAGGGAGGGAAAAAAGACACAGAGGAGAAGGTGTCAGGTCGATTCATTGGGCAGGGGTTGTGGCCAAGCAGAGATATGCCACGTGCAGAAGGAAGGGGGTTGTCAGTGTGGTGAAGGAGATAAGGAGAGGTGTGGATGACATGATGAGGTTGGAGGACGATTTCATTAAGGATGAAGGAGTCGACTTGGTGCTGGGACAGGATATACATGAAGTATTTGTTGGCAGGGAGGGAGCTAATGTTGGGGTGTAGGAGACAATACTGTTGATACACTAGGAGGTGGGAGGGGGACAGGGAGTGGAGAAGGAGGAGAGAGGGGCTTAAAAGAGGGTATCTAGGTGGTTGAAGGTAAACTGGGCCTGATTGTGGGAGTAGGTGGCGTAGGTTTGGAAATGGAAGACAGAGTGGGTGGCAAGGGAGATCTGCTGGAGAGTGTGGGGGCCTTGGAAGGGTTGGATATTCTGCAGGACGATGGTCAGGGACCGGATGATGTCTTCAGCCATAGAGGAAGGGTGGAGGGAATTATTGGGGTGGATAGGCTGTTCTATGGGGTAAAGGGGGACAGTCAGCTCAGGGTTGGTGAGAGTGGGTCTGCCTTTGCATTTGGAGGAGTAGGTGGGCTGAGGTTCGTTGCAGGTGTTGCAGGAAGAAAGTGAAGCAAGTTTTGGACACTGAGGAAGTGGGAGGCTTTACAGTTGGGGGAAGGTGGGAGGAGGGTCTTGCAGTTTTGGGTGAGGTGGTCATTGTAGAGGTGACAGCATTGGCAGCAGTAGGATTGAGGAGGAGAATGGGATGGGTCAAAGGGGTGGCGACAGTTAAAAATCAGGGCTCCCTCAGTGAATAGGTGATCTATGGAGGAGGCAGACTCTGTAAATACACACATGAGGAAGGTGGGGCCGGTGTTGTTGTAGATATGGCAGGCTGAGTGGATTTCCAGGGCAGGGTGGGCATTCAGTTCTGCCAACACCTCTGCCACAGGGCTGAATTTTGTGATCACGGTGGTGAGGGTTGTCAGCTGATGAGGGGGATGGGGCTGACAAGGACAGGAGGATGTAAGGAAAGGAGTGAGGGATGCATGTGGGCCAAAGGTGATGCAGAGAACTTTCTGGAGGAGATCAGTGTGGAAAGAGAGTGAAGGGGAATTGATGAGGACAGAGCCTCTGTGGGGGGATAAGTTGGGCATTGGGGGTGCTGGGGACATACTTACAGATTTAGAGTGTGAGGGTGCGGGCCACCTTGTAATTTAGGATCAGGGATGGCAAGGATGAAATTATACAGGGTGGGCACTGGGGATGCGGGAGGAGGGGTGGTGTCGATGAGAGGATCAGAAGGGACAGGGGTGGGCAGAGGTTTTTTGGAGGAGGGGGTGGAGGCGACGTCGCCGCTTGGGCACTTGAGAGGTTTTTCGGTGGGGGTGGCCTGGGAGGTGGGGTGAGTGACTGGTTGGATTGGGAGGTGGTGGAAGGCGGACACCTTGTGTGAGATGGAGGCACTTTGAATGGAGGTTGGGCACTCTGTGGTGGCGACTGTGGCGTGGTGGGCAGTGACTTTGGCGGGGGGAAGCAGGAGTGGTCGTAGCAGGACGAGTGGGGGAAAGTCTTCCTGATCGGTGGCAGGAGGAAGAGGAGGAGGAGGAGGAGCATGAGCATGAGCATGAGCATGAGCATGACTATGTGCAAGCACAGGAGCAAGGGCAGGAGCAACATACAGGTGGCAATACAGGGCTGGGGAGGAGATGGAATGGGAGGAGACTGTGAGGATGGGAAGTGGAGAAGACGGGGGAAATCCAAATGAGGTACTCCAGTATGTAACAGTGGGTGCAGGGGAATGGGAGGTGTAAATGATGGTGATAGTGGGGGTGTCCATGGTGGAATGTGCTGTCCACTGGCGACAGGTGTCTCCGAAGTGGAGAAAGAGAACAAATACGGGGAGCGGCGGCGGCAGGCGGCGGGGCTCTTTCAGAAACGTCGATTTCTCCCAGAGAGTAGACCAGGCGGCAGAACCTTCCGATTTGGAAGTTGTGGGACTGCTGCCGACAGGATCTCAGTGCTGTTATAAATCCATGCTTCCTATACAGAGGAGTCCTGTAGCAACAGTGTTGGGGAACGAAACACACTTGTAACTATTTATGAGTTACAAGTCACATCCTAGGCAACAGAAACATGAAAATACGTCGTATGATATTTTTTACAAATTTATTTCTCATTATCTTATTTGACCCCAGCATCTCAAGCCAAAAAATCTGGCCAGTCACCTCTGGTATTGTCCAACGCTACTTACCAAGTGTATTGTGCAGGTGAAGAGCCGACAGGACAGAGCCTGTGTTTGTATCTGCCGGTCGCAACAGGCTAAATGGTTCAAATGGCTCTGAGCACTATGGGACTAAACTTCTAAGGTCATCAGTCCCCTAGAACTTAGAACTACTTAAACCTAACTAACCTAAAGACATCACACACATCCATGCCCGAGGCAGGATTCGAACCTGCGAACGTAGCGGTCGCGCGGTTCCAGACTGTAGCGCCTAGAACCGCTCGGCCACCCCAGGCGGCGCAACAGGCTAAGCCGCAGTTTCTGGTCGGCTGAAGCCTCGTGATAACACATACCTCTGGCTGCAGATGGGAGTCGCTAACCGCAAGTACACTGCAAGACAAGCTGGTGCGGCTTGGACGTGAAATTCTAACTGCATAGACTCCTCAGTTTAAAAAATTCACTTTACCCAATCCAAAGCTGGTATGTTGTTGTCCATACACCTCACGATAAATGTAGATTCCATTCTTTTATAGGTGTTATTTTCGAAGACAGAAGAAGTCGGAGCATACTCTCGTTTTTAAGTCGCTAAAAATATCGTTACTGATTGCGAAATGAAATGAGCGTGTGCCATTGTTGGCCGGAAGGCCCCAACCAGGGAAGTTCGGCCGCCAAGTGCAAGTCTTATTTCAGTCGACGCTACATTGGGCGACTTGCGTGCTGGTGATGAGAATGAAATGATGATGAGGACAGCACAACACCCAGTCTACGAGCGGAGAAACTCTCCAGCCCGGCCGAGAATCGAACCCGGGCCCACTTGTATGGGAGGCAACCACATTACCACACAGCTCGTTGTGAAAATCCTGTACAACAATATGGCGTACACTATATATCCTCTAAGAATTATCTAATCCGGTAAAAAAATATGTTCATATCAGATTAATATCTGTTACGTCCTGCATCACACGACTAGAATATTGTGCACATTTTTCGCTCATGCTGGAGTGCTAAGAGCATGCTCTACCTCTGTTACGGGATGCCTCCTCACTTTCGAATTCTCTTAAGGCAGTCAATCGCCTCGTCACCAACAGAATCCTTAAGGTAACTAAAAATGGCATGACAGAGGAGTTGTAAATATCAGATTAATACTATGTATCACTTTTTAAATCAGGTAATATAGGTGATCTTTTTTACGATAGCCATCTCTCCCAGAGTAGGTGGGACATTGTAGCTCTATTAAGAGCTGGCTGCAGCGAAAAAACGCCTAATTACCGCTCCAACAAGCAACGCGTTTCCATGGCGCTATAGCTGTTGCTTCTACATGCCAGGCGCCAAGCCACTGACATCAAAGAATTTGAAGCCATTTTGACTATTTTTCGACCGTGACTGTCTTAAGAAATATGTAAAGGTTTTTTAAATTACCGCTACGGCTCACAAACTTTGTCAGCTATTGTATTATTGACTGACTAATTAATTAAGTTGATCATGAGAGTCTCTTTTCTTGATGAGTGAGCTTTTTTCCTGCAGTCGGGCTACACTCATCAGATAGCTCAAATGGGGAACCTAGATTGAAGGCGATGTTCTTTTCGAGGAACACTTTGAAGAAAATTTAGAGAACTGACGTTTGAAGCTGACCGCAGAAGGTTTCTAGTTTCGCCAACATACATTTTGCGTAAGGACCACGATGATAAGATACGAGAATACAGCGCCCATACAAAGGCATACAGGTAGTCTTTTTCTTTCCCTTGCTTTATTTGGGACTGGAATAGAAAAGGAAATGACTAGCGGCGGTACAGGGTACCCTCCACCACGCTCCCTACGTTGGCTGGCGAAGTATGCATATGTAGATGTGAATTTAGTCTACCTATTATGATGTCAGTCCATCCATTTATAGGCAGACAAAATCCACGGAAGTATGTTATGCCTTAATTATCGAGAAAACAAAAGATGGAACTTCTGTTGCCGAGTGTCTCTCAGTAAGAACCGTTGTATTAGCCTCTAATTTTCTCATTGTAGTCACTTCGAGAGACTAATGTCAGAGACTGTAATATGATTTCCCACAACATTTAGAAGACGTGGTAGAGAGCTCACCCCTCAACACTACTTTTTCAGAATATCGCTTACCGCCATATACTCACAGATATTCCAGTCTATGATATACAGCATTTGAATCCACCTGATTTTGAAGAGTCACAGACCCTTGCTAATCCTTCTCATTCCGACACCAATGTTCCATTAGTTAGAAGGATGTCTATCCCTTTACCCGTCACTAGCTAAGTCGAGAGCTATCACAACGAGAAAAAATAGCGCACTAACGTTAAGGGTGTAATTCATGCGGATACTGGCGTCCAGATATCTTTTACGACTGGTATTGCTTCTAGTGATTTTTAGTCAATGACGTAATAGTACAGTAGCAGGTTTCTTCGACTGTGTTGGATTCAATGGCTACATCTATCTGCATTCATCTCCAAAGCTCACCAATCTTCAGTCTTCTACAAATGGCTACAGTTTACCGGTGTTACAACCCTCCTATAGACAGGAGCCTACATCTAAATACACATTCTGCAAACCATTGCACGGTGTGGACTATGTCGTAACAGTGTTATTAATTTCTTCGTTCCTTTTCCAGTTACATCCGTAATGACTGAGTAAAAATGAATGCCTATATGCCTCTGTATATACCCTAATCTCTTCTGTGATCGCTAACGCGGATATAGGTTTTTTAATTGCCAAGCAAGCCTTTTCGCTGTACCTTTACTATACGAGGATTGCAGAAAGACAATCTGATACATCTGCAATTAGTCGATATCAATTGATTGTCTATAAATAGTCCCTGTACATGTCCAAATCTCCTTATCGTATTCCAATGATCACTAAGCTAGATATGCGGCGGCATAATGGTATCAGAGTCTTCGCTGACGGCATATGGTTTCACTAGAAATACATCACCAGATTTTCAATTGGGTATACCTCTGCAATACAATTCTAAAAGTATCTCAGAGCTTCCAACACGCATACTACCTAGTGAATCATTTACATTGGTGCAACAGCCTCGCACATACACCCACAATTCAGAGCTAGTGCAAGAGTAGGGAAAGATCTGGGGTTTAATCATAGCATTGTCCATTTTTCCCCCACACAATCTTCAGGAGTCAACCGCCCATGATACCATATTCCATCTAGAACAGAGTACTTTCACTTAGGACTACCTGTATGCATAGTATAGTTATTGATTTAGAATCAGACCCAGTACCTATATGCTTATCTGACTATCATACATCGAGCGCCACTTAACCAACAATTACAAGCCAGAACAAATTAATGACGATGTTTCCTCCAGCAGGAGTCGTCTTAGTGCCTCTTACACCTCGATAAGAATTGTAGTGCCACAGTCTCCAGTTGACATGCCGACGGGAACTGCGGCCACTCCACTCCTACACTATCACTTCTTAGTGGGTAGATTACACTCCCTTAAAAACCCTTTCAAATGAATTTGAGCCTGATATATTCTTGTGCCTTAGGTCACCGACCTGTCAGTCCTCAGTGTTTGGGTTACTTGCCTTAAGATTCCAGCAAATGAATCTGCTCCAAACGTATGCATTCTTCTTCAGCTGGCTCCGAATACTTATTGCTAGACATTTCACTGTGGTTCATGCTTCCAATGATAGTGTATGGGATTTCTAGTGCTGTGAATGTGCAATAAATTCAGTTACATTCAGGTCAACTATCACACCTATCGTAGGTCTTCTTGCATGCTTGCAGACAACTCCATCACCTGCTAACATCCTACATATAAAACAAATGTGCCACAAGCCGCTGTACAGTGCATGATGGAGGAAACATTGCAACAGTATTATCGATTACCCTTCCATCCCAATCCCACTTGATTATCAGGTAAAAAACTGATTATCTGTGTACTTCCACACATACAGTAATCCACCCTGATGCTTCAGAGAGAAACAGGTCGTCTTCCGAAGAGATTTCTTTTTTTATAGTTAAATATTTCAATGGAGTATATCTATACGATCCTAGTAGCATTAACATGATGATTTTGTTTCACTGATCAGTCATGTAACATAAACTGATGTTGGCTCAAATGGCTCCTGGACAACGACTACGCAGTGCTGAGATGTCGAATCTATGTTACTGTTCTCCAGTGCATATCATTTAACTACAAATGGGTCTGTGTATATTAATGTCGGTATAGCACCTGAAAATGACAAATTTGTAGCGGAAGTTCAGAATGTATGATGAGGCTCGAAGATGAGGCTCATCAAAAAAGAGTGGGAGAGTCTGTGTGGGAAACTGACATGTATATCGAGGGGCAGTTCAAGGTTAAGTATGATATATACCGTCTCAGCATTCATGCCTCCAACAGCAGCAGTCTTAGTGCATCATTACCCATTGTGCTTGATGTTGCTGCTTTAAGATTAACAGCTTGAGAGTCAATGCAAAGCGTATTTCTAAAGCATCCAAGTGTCGTGCACGTACGCGGTCTACTGGAAGTGGTATGTGCTGCAGTGGAGCGAGAATAGATATGTGGTATTGTCTTGTTTAAGACAACAGAAGCATTGAGCTGGAGGTGTACTGTTTGTGATTTCGGTTACTCAACCAGGCTAAGATCGACTAATGTTCAATGCAAGGTGGTATACCTACTCCAACATATTTTAGATGCAATAAATGTAGAATTTAAAGCAATCAAAAACTATCACTTGCGAAATACCTTCACATAATCTCCAAATGTAAGGCACTACCATTTAAGCACAGCGATGCTGTGTTCTACTCCCTCCCACCCAAAACAAATGTTCCATTAAAACTACAGTCTTCCATGTGATATACATGCATATATAGGGTGTTACAAAAAGGTACGCCCAAACTTTCAGGAAACGTTCCTCACACACAAAGAAAGAAAATATGTTACGTGGACATGTGTCCGGAAACGCTTACTTTCCATGTTAGAGCTCATTTTGTTACTTCTCTTCAAATCACATTAATCATGGAATGAAAACACACAGCAACAGAAAGTACCAGCGTGACTTCAAACACTTTGTTACAGGAAATGTTCAAAATGTCCTCCGTTAGCGAGGATACATGCATCCACCCTCCGACGCATGGAATCCCCGATGCGCTGATGCAGCCCTGGAGAATGGCGTATTTTATCACAGCCGTCCACAATACGAGCACGAAGAGTCTCTACATTTGGTACCGGGGTTGCGTAGACAAGAGCTTTCAAATGCCCCATAAATGAAAGTCAAGAGGGTTGAGGTCAGGAGAGCGTGGAGGCCATGGAATTGGTCCGCCTCTACCAATCCATCGGTCACCGAATCTGTTGTTGAGAAGCGTACGAACACTTCGACTGAAATGTGCAGGAGCTCCATCGTGCATGAAGCACACGTTGTGTCGTGCTTGTAAAGGCACATGTTCTAGCAGCACAGGTTGAGTATCCCGTATGGAATCATGATAACGTGCTCCATCGAGCGTAGGTGGAAGAATGTGGGGCCCAATCAAGACATCACCAACAATGCCTGCCCAAACGTTCACAGAAAATCTGTGTTGATGATGTGATTGCACAATTGCGTGCGGATTCTCGTCAGCCCACACATGTTGATTGTGAAAATTTACAATTTGATCACGTTGGAATAAAGCCTCATCTATAAAGAGAACATTTGCACTGAAATGAGGATTGACACATTGTTGGATGAACCATTCGCAGAAGTGTACCCGTGGAGGCCAATCAGCTGCTGATAGTGCCTGCACATGCTGTACATGGTACGGAAACAACTGGTTCTCCTGTAGCGCTCTCCATACAGTGACGTGGTCAACGTTACCTTGTACAGCAGCAACTTCTCTGACGCTGACATTAGGGTTATCGTCAACTGCACGAAGAATTGCCTCGTCCATTGCAGGTGTCCTCGTCGTTCTAGGTCTTCCCCAGCCGCGAGTCATACGCTGGAATGTTCCGTGCTCCCTAAGACGCCGATCAATTGCTTCGAACGTCTTCCTGTCGGGACACCTTCGTTCTGGAAATATGTCTCGATACAAACGTACCGCGCCACGGCTATTGCCCCGTGCTAATCCATACATCAAATGGGCATCTGCCAACTCCGCATTTGTAAACATTACACTGACTGCAAAACCACGTTGGTGATGAACACTAACCTGTTGATGCTACGTACTGATGTGCTTGATGCTAGTACTGTGGAGCAATGAGTCGCATGTCAACACAAGCACCGAAGTCAACGTTACCTTCCTTCAATTGGGCCATCTGGCGGTCAATCGAGGAAGTATACAGTACATACTGACGAAACTAAAATGAGCTCTAACATGGAAATTAAGCGTTTCCGGACACATGTCCACATAACATCTTTTCTTTATTTGTGTGTGAGGAATGTTTCCTGAAAGTTTGGCCGTACCTTTTTGTAACACCCTGTATACTCCATTCTAATTTCGAAATGTAATTTGCCTACGAAGGAAAAAATAGTCACTAACTCCACAGTCCATTGGACTCAGATGCATGTAACATAGGTCCCAGACGACTGTCAGGGCTATTTAAGTACAGTGATGTTGTGTAGGGTACTCCCTTCGATAATTACCAAATGTTCCATTAAAACTACAGCCTTCTGCATCATATACATCTTACTCGGATTTTTAAAACGTACATCCATATTGTTAGCATCTAGACAGGATCAAACTCGAACAGTCCTTTTCTGTAGTTATAAATCACAGCTTAAAAACCAGGATATTTTTAGTGGAGGAAGATGTAAAAGTTTCCCTCAAACGTTATGTAGTCGCACATATCAATTCTGATTAACCTAATCCATAAGCTAGTAGTCATCTCTAGAAGGCCATTGCAATAGTGGAGGCTGATGGTTCATTTCACCATAAACCACTTCTGCTTTAGATGACTTTTTTTTATATTCCCGCTGCATCAATACCAATTTCTCCTAATATATACTATGCACATGACTATGGAACATGAGACAATGTCTCTAGAGTGCATAGGCTCCCCCTATTAACCTAGTATCATACACTGATGAGCTAAAACATTATAATGAGCCGCTGATTTACGTACCTGGCGATGGTACCTGATAGTGACTCATATGGGTTCATAGGATTTACATTAGGCGAATTTGATCACCGAGACGTCAACATGAGTTCACTATGATGCTCCTCAAACCACTGTAGCCCAGTTCTGGCTCCAAGGCATGGACAATTATACTGCTGAAAGACGACATTGCAATCAGGGAAGACATCCAGCATGAAGGGATGCAGATGGCTCGCAGCTATCAGTGTGTCTTCCATTACCACCACTGGTCACATGCAAGTGCAGGAGATTGTCTCCCGTAGCATAATACTGCTCCCACCAGCCTGTATCTGTGGTACGCTGCACGTTTCGAGCCGCTGTTCACCTCAGTGACAGCGTTCATGGAAACGATCATCGAGCTAATGTAGCAAAAATGTGATTCATCCAAAGAGCCAACACGTTTACATTGATTGACGGTCGAATCCCTATGGTTCCGTGCCTACTGCAACCGTTATTGACGATGTTGTTGTGTCAACATATGAACACTTAGGGGTGGTCTGCTGTGGAGCTCCATGTTCAACAATGTATGGTGAATGGTGTGCTCTGAAAAACTTGTGCGTGCACCAACACTGTGTTCTTACGGCAGAGATGCCAGAGATCATCGTCTATCCTACTTTACAGAGGAGACAAGCCTCTGAACCCCACGTTCTGTGAAGAGTTATGAACGTCCAACCATTTAGTGCCTAGTGGTAGTTTCAGTGTCCTACTGCCTCTTTCCGTAGATGCTCACGACAGTAGTGTGTGAGAATTAGACCAGCTTCGCCGTTTTCGAGATACTCCTTTACACGCTCTGTTTAGTAATAATCTGCTGTTTGTCAGAGTCGCTTATCTCAATGGACTTCCCCATTTGCAGCCCATATCTTCCCTAGGGTGAGCCGCCGTCTGCGCCTGCTCCGCTTACATGGTTTTGTTACCGCATCACATGCCCACAACACCATCAGGCAGTATCCAACATAATGGTGGGCAACGATCATAATGTTATAGCTGATTACCGTATGACATCATCCTTCCATCCAGAATATACAGCACACATTAAGAAACCAGTCAGCTTCAACCGCCAATTCCGATTAAATCTGCTGTGTAATGCTTCATACCAAAGTAATATGATGCAAGGCCACAGGCAGCACTCAGATTTTGTTTTTCACCCTGCAGTACACTCCAGTTCAGAATCTAGCAGCTACTGGCTTAGTGGGGTGTACATGTCACAAATCAGTTGTTACCGGATCATACGGAACTCTGTAGCAGAAATATTAACAATAGTACTATGCGAGGTGACGAAATAATGTTTTTTTGACCCCATGTAAGACTGCTAACGTTGACACAGAACGGTGGAATTGTATATCAGTTGCATGCTTTGACACAAAAAATTACAATTCTTTAACACAGGTCAGGAGTAGTTAAGATCACTGTATAATCATAGCTATCATATTAAGAGCAGGCCTATGTATGAGGGACGCAGGAAAAAACACAAAAAGAACGCTTGTAGATGACAGTGCTTTATTCATTACAATCAGCATTCACAAAGTATCAGAAATACATTGTAAAATAATAGTATCTCTTACAACGTCATTGCCCTCGTCACAATGATGTTACTGCAGCTAAAATGGGGCTCTGACATGGCAGACGAGGGAAGGGTAGGTTCACATTTAATGCAGGCGAAAATATGTCTGCTGGGAAGGAACAGAACTCTCAATTCTCCCTGGAAGAGGGTTTTACGTGAGTGAGCATTACCAGAAACTCTCACAGTCACACAATGTTATGATACCCCTTTCAGAAGGTTTGTTGGGGTTTTAATACTAGCTACAACATTTGCAGTAATTTTTGCATATCTCTTCTGGCAAATGTTATACACAAAATCCTTACCCTCGCAAGAAACACAGACAGGCACTTAGAAAACCACACAGCATATTCAATCCATGGGTTATTAGTTTCATCCCAGTATTTCAATCCTGCACCACACTGGAAATACATGGTTTCATCTTCTAATAATTTCCGGGTATGCAGCCGGATCCCGTCGACATTCTGCCACGATATTTCGGCCCAGAGACGTCCGGTCATCATCAGGTGAGTACACAACTACTGAAGAGTCCAGGTGCAGTCACGGTATTTATGCCGAATCTCGCGCATAAATACCGCGACTGCACCTGGGCTCTTCAGTAGTTGTGTACTCACCTGATGATGGCCGGATGTCTCTGGGGCGAAATATCGTGGCAGAATGTCGACGGGATCCGGCTGCATACCCGGAAATTGTTAGAAGAAGAAATACGCCGGGAAAATTTCAGAAGTCACATGGTTTCATCTCCATCACTGGTACAGAAGAATCCAACTTCAGTTTGTTCGTAAGGATGTTGCTTAACAGCCAGAGACTAAGCTTTGAAAGATGCCATCTTCGCATCATACATTCTGTATTTAGGGTGAGCTAACCTAATCTCCTGCACACCACACTTTGAACTGCATAACGATTCTAATTCAGGATTCAGGATATGAATGTGGGAATATCTCCATTCTGCAAAAGTTGCAAGTTTCATACAAAACAATATATATATATATAACGTTCCAAGTTACCAACACTTCTGCTAATATAATCATGTTATCACTTCAGACCACGTATTCTACACTTATTTGTAAATGTAGCACAACTGTAAACACTTAGAGCAATTTCGCCGTTTTTCTGTATGTGTGTGTATCGGTTTCTCACGGGGGGCCCTCAGACCCTGTGCCAAAACTATTGCTATTGAATGCACCTTCAGACATCACCAAGGAAATATCGCAGGTGGATTCACATTTGAATACTATCCTAACCATAACATGTAGTGGATCTAACTCCGAACCCTACCCCGGCTGTAATGTATCGTGGATCCATCTTCGTATCCTACCCCAGCTGTAATGCATGTGGATCCACCTTCAGATCCTGTTCCAGACCTACCCTGCACCATGGGGGCCCCTTTGGAGAACACACAGTCGACCTTCTCTACACACCTCAAAAACAAAGATGACTACATTAAAAACGCACTAAAAATCCTGCACAAAATTCCAAAAGCGAATCATGAATATTTTGGCGGAATTTGAAATATTCATACACACTAGGAATTATCCTCATGACACACTAAACGAACAAACCGGTTTCAAGCAGTCACAGTTTTTTTTTTAATTTTGAAAATTTACGTAGGGATAATGAATAACCAAAATACCAAAGATTATGAACACATCAATAACAGTTTCATTGATACACGACCTACAATAACATAAATATCTTTGAGTAAACAACTAGCTGTGAAACTTGAATTTCAATGACTAACAGAATATTAAATACGTATTATAATATATGTGCAACATCAAATCATCGGACAACTTTAAAACATTACTGAAAAAAATATTACATCCATCAACTACAGACAGCAGCAATAGCTTACTCGAAGTTAACATATGTCTGTTTACAACATGAGGAAGTGAATACAACATCTAATGTAAAACATCTTTCTAAATTATATATTGTGTAAAATATGAATAAATGCAGTTGTTTGCAGATGTACTGATGAAGGCAATACAGCCGAAATAAGCCTATATACGAAAATAAAATATCAAGCTGCATACTGTTTACTAATTCTACGCATAATGTCCTACTGTGACATAACACATGCTGCAGGTCCTATAATAAAGATAGTAGATACAATACACTGAAACAATGAGAAAGGTGAAATACTACATACGACATATGAACAAATGTAAGCTGCATAATAATTCCTTATAGAGAGTATATTGATAAATCCAAATATATTTTTTAGTGTTAGTGCCTGAAAAGGGAATACCGCAGCTACAGTATGTATGACATAAAAAGTATTATTTATCGTTATTAAGGTGAATTAAATGGTAAAAGCCCACATCCATACGTGTGGTATTGTACCGTTAAAAGTTTCGAGTCTAGTTAATGGGAAGAATGTGTCTCACGAAGTAAAACGTAAATCCACGAATCATAGAGGACAAACGTGACTGATGTCGTCTATAACTCAAAGTTGGGGATACAACAGGAATAAATTATTACTACGGCAATATACTATAAGGTGGTTTGTTAAAGAATTGTACACAACGAAATAGCGTTAACTATTGTGTTAGACAACTGTAATGTAAAGAACATTGACTTAGGTGATATTACCATAAAGTCGTCAAAGTCAAAAATACTATATAGTGCCATAGTGGGCATAGTAACTTCTCTGTGTGATGGCAATGGAAATACTATTAATGACAGTGTTGCTAAAGGAGAGTTACTAAACACAGCCTTCCGAAATTCCTTCACCAAAGAAGACAAAGTAGATATCCCAGAACTCGAATGAAGAACGGCTGCCAAAATGAGTAACTTAGAAGCAGATATCCTCAGAGTAGTGAAACAGTTTAAATCACTTAATAAAATTAAGTCTTCCTGCCCAGATTCTATACCAGTTAGGTTCCTTTCAGGGTATGCTGATACAATAGCTCCATACTTAACAGTCATATACAACCACTCGGTTGACGAAAAATCCATACCCAAAGACTGGAAAGTTACAAGTTCACACCAATATTTAAGAAAGGCAGTAGGAGCAATCCGCTACATTACAGGCCCATATCATTAACATCGATATGCTGCAAGATTTTGGAACACATATTGTGTACGAACATTATGAACTAACTCGAGGAGAACGGTCTATTGACACAGTGGAACACAACTAGCTATTTACTCACACAAAGTGTTGAGTGCTGTGGACAAAGAATCTCAAATTGATGTGGTATTTCTAGATTCCAAGATGGCTTTTGACACTGTACCTCACAAACAGCTTGTAATCAGATTACGTGCTTATGGAATATTGCCTCAGTTATGCAACTGGTTCGTGGTTTCCTGTCAGATGGGTCACAGTTTATAATAATTAACGCAAAGTCAACGAGTAAAACAGAAGTGATTTCTGACATTCCCCAAGGTAGCGTTATAGGCCCTCTGTTGTTCGTTATCTACATATACGTTTTAGGAGACAATCTGAGCAGCCGTCTTAGGTTGTTTGCAGATGATGTTATCGTTTATCGTCTAGTAAAGTCATCAGAAGATCAAAACCAATTGCACAACAATTTGGATAAGATATCTGTATGATGCGAAAATTGGCGATTGGCCCTAAATAATGAAATGTGTGACGTAATCAATATGAATTCTATAAAAAATAAAAAGTTAAACTTCGGTTACATGATAAATAAATGAAATCTAAAAGCCGTAGATTCGACTTACAACTTAAGTTGGAAAGAACACATAGAAAATGCTCTGTGGATGGCGAACCAAAAACTGCGTTCTATTGACAAAACACTTAGAAAATGCAACATGTTCACTAAAGACACTGCCTACACTACACGAGTCTGTCCTCTTTTGGAGTACTATTGCATGGTGTGGGATCTTTACCAGATAGGATTAACGAAGTACATCGAGGAAGTTCAAAGAAGGGCAGCATGTTGTGTAGTATGGAAAAGTAGGGGAGAGAGTGTCACAGACAGGAAACAGGGCTATGTGTGGACATCATTAAAACAAAGGCGTTTTTCTTTGCAGCGGGATCTTCTTACGAAATTTCAGTCACCAAATTTCTCCTCTGAATGTGAAAGTATTTTGTTGATGCAGACGTAGATGGGGAGAAACGTTCATCATAATAAGATAAGGGAAATCATAGCTCGCACCGAAAGATACAGGTGTTCATTTTTCTGCTCACTATTTGAGAGTGGAATAACAAAGAATTATTGTGAAGGTGATTCTATGAACCCTCCATGTAGATGTAGAGGAAATGAGTATGAGAAAGGTTCAGCTAGTTATAAGTAACTTGAAACTAATCCAATTAAAATAGTAACCTGTCAAGCCTAAAATAAATCTCTAAAATATAACTAACGTTAAACATTTCTTTGTGTCATTTATGTAAGTTTGTATTCCTTGATAAAATGGGGAAACAGACACATCAACTATTCAGTCGCAAATAAAGGGGGGGGGGGGCTTAAAGTAAAAGATAAGGGCCATACCTGAATCAAACATAGGTACCGCCAGGCAGACAAGTATGGAAAATGTCTTGAATAAAATGAATTTCCAAAACAACACAACCAAAATACTGCTTTGTGATCCCTCAAAGAATTCTGCATTTCTAGACAAGATGAGGACAGAAATACATCTGACACTCATACACAAAAAGGGGAGAGAGTGCCAAATAAAAGACAAGGGTCACGCACAAATTGAATGTAGATGCACCATAGGCAAGTAAAGATATTATGGGGGGAAATTGCAAGTCACAGAGCAATGGCGCTTTGCAGTGGGAATCACGAATGTCATGAAGGAGCGAAACAGCTAAAGGAACACTCATTGCAATTCACAAAGCAACGTACTGTCTGAGTAATAACATGAAACCCCCATCCACTAAACGGGGTCCTTTCCAAACTTCTCAATGAAATAGGCAAGAAGCAACAACCTAAACTGAAGCATGGCCTCTGCCATCGAAATGTTATGCTAGGCTTCATATAGCAAAATCACAATGAACCATTAGATTTGAAGGAAGATGGACCTTTTGTAATGTAATACACGCAGCACATCCACTGACAAACATTTATGGGACACCTGGTGCGCCAAAGATGCCAGGTCTCTTGAAGACACACTTGGTGGGAGAAATAATCACAATACAGAAATAAAGCAAACTGACAGTCATATACAACTAGTCTAGTCATCGATCAAATACATTCTATCGAGCGATGGCGCATCTGAATGCAATTGAAGATGTCTGAGGAAAAGCAATGTTAAATCTTGAAGTGATCTGTATTTCAGGAAAGGACACACCCATTGTTTAGTCGCAACAGGGACAAGTCCCAACAAAAAGAATTGAAGAAAGCCATTCTCGGAGCCATTTGAACCATTTTTGAAGAATGCCACTCTTTAATAATTGGGTATTTTTTTTTTTTTTTTTTTTGGTCATCAGTCTACTGACTGGTTTGATGCGGCCCGCCACGAATTCTTTTCCTGTGCTAACCTCTTCATCTCAGAGTAGCACTTGCAACCTACGTCCTCAATTATTTGCTTGACGTATTCCAATCTCTGTCTTTCTCTACAGTTTTTGCCCTCTACAGCTCCCTCTAGTACCATGGAAGTCATTCCCTCATGTCTTAGCAGATGTCCTATCATCTTGTCCCTTCCCCTTATCAGAGTTTTCCACATATTCCTTTCCTCTCTGATTCTGCGTAGAACCTCCTCATTCCTTACCTTATCAGTCCACCTAATTTTCAACATTTGTCTATAGCACCACATCTCAAATGCTTCGATTCTCTTCTCTTCCAGTTTTCCCACAGTCTGTGTTTCACTACCATACAATGCTGTACTCCAGACGTACATCCTCAGAAATTTCTTCCTAAAATTAAGGCCGGTATTTGATATTAGTAGACTTCTCTTGGCCAGAAATGCCTTTTTTGCCATAGCGAGTCTGCTTTTGATGTCCTCCTTGCTCCGTCCGTCATTGGTTAGTTTACTGCCTAGGTAGCAGAATTCCTTAACTTCATTGACTTCGTGACCATCAATCCTGATGTTAAGTTTCTCGCTGTTCTCATTTCCAGACGAAGGTAATGAGAAGTAGTAGAAATGGGAATATGTATATTACTAAAAAAAAATTATAAACTCCAGATTGGAGCAGCAGTTACAGCCCAATGAGAAACAGAAAAGCAACAATCGATATATAATCAGTCGAATCATCGACCGAACAAACTGTATCATGCGATCATCTAAGTGAAACAGATGAAGACATCTGAAGGGAACAGTGTCATACACCCATGAACGCAATATGAATACAATAACTAAACTAAACTCAACTACGTCTGAACAGGCCTCGGAAAGACCAACGGTAATGACTAACTGTCGTGTCATCCTCTGCCAACATGTGTCACTGGATGTGGATACGGAGGGGCATGTGGTCAGTACACTGTACTCACGGCTGTTATCAGTTTTCCGGTCTGGAGCTGCTGCTTCTCCAATAATTATCGTTTCATTTTGTCTCACAAGGGATGAGTGCAGCCCGCTTGCTAACAGTGCTCGGCAGAAAGGACGGTCATCCATCCAAGTATTAGTCAGGTCCGACAGCGTTAAAAGTCGATGATCTGACGGGAATCGGTTTTAAAACTGCGTGAAGACCGTTGGTAATAAAATAACTGACACCCTAAAATGTAGCTGAAACTCAACACACAATCCCAACCAATATGAAGTCTATATGAAGTCTCAACATCCCAAAATAGAAGCAAAACGACATTGTGTATATAGTCTCAAGACCAAATCTCTGTCCCACCATAAACAATGACAGGAAACTGTGCGCTGTGTGACAACTTACAGGACACCAAACGTGTGGAACAAAATAACTTTCCTTTAACTTTCAAACAAGGATACTTCAAATGAAACCACCACATAGTGATACATGTAACGAAACCATAATGTAACGAAGTTTTAAAAGGCCATAATCACCACGAAAGGTCATAAAATTGGAACGATAGTCACAGAAAACAACTTGGCTGGTGTCCACATTGCAGGGCACTATGTCCATTGCACAGTCCCTATGACGACAGGCCCAAGAAAAATAAAGGAAATGAGTACTCCTAAATTGAACATATGTACACTATAAAAATACAAAAATATTATAGGGAGGACAAAGATAAAAAAAACAGTAGCGCAATTCGTGCTGTCATGAAATCGCTGACATCGTGAAAAACGCAATATTGCAAGGAGAAAACTCGTTACAACTTTTACAAAATAAACCAGTAACCAACTATAAAAGCAAATTGCGCCAGAAGAAAGTGTCTCATGCATAAATACGCAATTGTAAATGTTGCCATGAGCAACACCAAATACGGAATCAAAAATCCGCCGTTAAAATACTACAAGTGCCAATAAATAAAGTCACTATCAACTAACATTTGCGAGAGAAAACAGGCCCTCGCAATGCAAACCATGTAGTCTATCCATTATCAAAAAAATCTCCTGGATACATGGTATGCAAAATATCAGACTGCTTCAAAGAACCTCCTAATAGAAGCAAAAACTACAGTGTAGCAAAAAACAAAGTAGCAGCCCACATATGTGGTTAGTCAAGCTATCAACCAAATAACCTGCATCATGTCTTCACCCACTAGTAAACCAAAAAATGTCTAAAGAAAGCTGTGTCCCACATACATGAATAAACCATAAATGAAATAACTATGACGCCTTAGTACAAGTTTGTACACACCAAAACCAAACCAGTAGATGTATTTTGTATGTACAGTTACAAAACAAGATCCATGTCTCACTATCCATAATGACAGGAAATTATGCACTGTGCAGTAAACTGAGGGACACAAGTGAGTGGAATAAAGGAATCTTTCCCAATCGAAGGAACAAACATATCACAACTGGATCCATCACAAAAGAACATGTCAAACCCAACCATAATGTAATGACGTTTCAAAATCAATAATCATCATGAAGTATCACGGAAATGAAACAATAAACAAAGAAAATCCATTGGATGGCGCCACAATTGTAAGGCACCATGCATGAAACTTTACAAATCGGTAATAACTGAAAGTGAAACAAACACCTATAATGGAATGTACAAAGCTGGTGTGTAAGAAAAAACGTGTGAACCTAGTGGCCACTTTGAGAGAAATCTATGAAAGAAACCCAAGGGGCACTTTCCACAAGACAATGTCGAAAGGAATACAAAATACAACACTTTCATAAGGTAATGTGGTATTAAAGAGGTCTGAAATATCACAAAGAAACATCAATGTAATGAGTGACAACCACAGCATAGAGTGGTGTTTCAGAAACACGTTTTGGTCTTGACATTTCCCCTATAACGTTTTTGCTCACCTGTGTGTACCTATGTTTGATTGAGGTATGGGCCCTTATTATTCATTTTAGCCCCCTCTCCTTTTTCGTGAATAAATAGTTAATGTGTCTCTTTTCCCATTTTATCAAGAAATACAGATTTATATTAATCACACACAGAAATATTTTCTGTCAGTTACATTTCAGAGATTTATTTTAGGTTTGACAGGCTATTCTATTACTAGAATTTGTTTTGAGTTACTTATAGGTAGCTGAAACTTTCTCTTACCTTATTCTTCTGTTTTTATGCCCACTGTGGCACTATATAGCATTTTTGAGTTTGACGACTTTTTGGTAATATCACATAAGTCAATGTTCTTTCCATTACAGTTGCCTAACGCAATAATTACCGCTATTTCGTTGTATGCAACTCTGTAACAAACCACCATATGGTGCACTATCACAGTTGTTTCAGTGTATTATACCTACTTTGTTTAAGTAACACCCATCAAAATCTAAACATTAGCTTTTATTCATACATGTAGTATGTACAGTGCTCGAAAGTATCCGAACGACCTGAATTGCATTTCGCCTGATTCGCATACAACCCCCATAACGCAGCTGTCTAGCAGGTCCTCTAATCGCTCCTTGGTACAGTCGTTTGACTATTGAAAATTGTTCCAACAAATCACCATTAGAAAACACTGCTCTGTATCGCAATAACTCAAGATCTAAAGTAATACCAAGATACTACAAGTATCAGGGAAAACCTTATCACAGATAAGACTGTCCTTAAAGCTTGTAAGCTCACATTACTACAATAAATGACATACCTGAAATGTTACCATTCTCATTATTACATCAGATAGGTAACACACGTAGTACGTTCGTCGTATTCATGATTTCCTCATCAAAGTACCATACCGTACTTATTATTTAAAGCAAAATGACAGTAAAAGTTTAAGTTATTCACGAGCTGCTAGTTGGGAATATGTATGAACTTCAAATGACGCGACGAACCGTCTCGTTCCGCACATGGATTCAAACCCAGGTCATGTAGACTAAGCGAGGATTTCATGACTGATGGAAACTAACAGTCATTCCTGATTAGGCATACAGAGAGTGATATACCTCGATTTTAGACAGTATCAGTTAGCAAATATCAACTTTAAATTATATAACGTAAACATTTTTAAAGGACGCGAATTCCTACCCAGCATCTATTGTCCCTGTTAACGAACTACGAGAAATGTTAAATATTGCTTCTTCACAAGTAACTTACGTGAGATGCCGTTAGGTAAAGCTTTGTGCTGGACAGGGATTCGAACCCAGAACCTAATCGGATTGATATCGAAGGACAATCAACTGTGATATATCGGATTTTCTCGGCAGTAGCAAGATGTTTTAACTGAAATGACGAGACGAAACATTAATTTTTTCCTTCGTAGTACATCAACCCGGCACCTATCGCTGTTATATTCTAGAGAAAACGAACGTTAAATATGGGTTTGTTACGCCAGCAGCGACATGTGAGCATGTTTGAACCAGAAATAATATGACGAAGAATTCAGTGCTGACTGGAAATCGAACCCCAAACATATCGTTGTTGACTACATACAGAGAGACGTCAGCTACCGAACTTTTCTCCACCAGCAGCTTGGTATAACATCCTTGAACTTACAGTGATCTCGCAAATAGTTCTGTGTCTCACTGGGAGTCAAAAACGTCAGATATCGTTAGTGTTGACAGCGAATGAAAATACATTAAAAATCAAAATTATTATCCACCAGCAGATAAGTGTTCTCATGCTAGAGCTTGATAATACATAATGAAATCTTTAGTGTCAGGCCAGGATTCGAACCCATTCACGCGCAGTATGTGGAGATGTTGAGGAATCTGCAGTTTTGAACAAACAACAAATTGTAGTCGAGCTCTATTGTCACGAAGGGATCAAATTCCGCGTTAAGGGCGGTCTAAGTTGCATTCCCAGTTCAGAAACAATCTAATCGACATACAGAAGCTCAAATAAAAGATGGAATAAGTGTCCTGCGACCCTACATATCATTTGTTTCGTCACTAGAAATAAATAACTAGTATAAGAAAGGTTGCTGGTGACAGAGTTTCTACATGTCGCCGCTCCAGACTTTATTGTGGTTCAACCTAACATCTACTTGGTAGAGAAGGAATATCATGTTTAATGTGAATTGCAGACCACAATGCCATTATAACTTCTTCACGTGGCGTATCCAGAAGAGAACAGAATCTGTCTCTCCATATCTAAAATCATTGGCAGAAGTTGGAAACGAACCCAGACCATGAGTATATGAACTTATCATCAGTCCAACAGAGCACCAAATCCTCATCTCTGTGGCTCATTTTTCTATCGTAACGCCGTTGCGCCACATTGGATGAGAATTCTGACACACAAGCACCCTGTAGTAATTTGCAGCATGCTCAGTAAATTCATTTACTTGGTTCACTGAATCAACATGAACTAGCTGCCTCAGCTAACCAGTGCATTCATTCGACTCTATTTTGTAATCACCGAAATAAAATCTCGTAACTGCTACCTACACAGAACTGCCAACAGTGTAGGATGCAGAAATTTAAAAAGGTTCAAATGGCTCTGAGCACTATGGGTTCAAATGGCTCTGAGCACTATGGGACTTAACAGCTGTGGTCATCAGTCCCCTAGAACTTAGAACTACTTAAACCTAACTAACCTAAGGACAACACACACATCCATGCCCGACGCAGGATTTGAACCTGAGACCGTAGCGGTCGCGCGGTTCCAGACTGTAGCGCCTAGAACCGCTCGGCCACACCTGCCGGCATCTAAAAAGGAAGTGTTCCTATCCACTTGAGCTACTCTATTGCGCTATCTGTTTGTTGAAAACGTCGTGCAGTGCAAAAGAAAAGCTGTAACTGTTTGTCTCTCAGAAGTCTAGTCCCGGACATATGCATTATCTCACAGCATTGTGGAATGCGGTAGTTCTGGAGGAATTGTCGTTGAGTTCTGGAGCTGCTGCAGCTTCGTGTCAGTTAGTAGCGTAATAGTAAGTGTCGCGAACCGTAAAGAAGATGTCGCGAGTTCGAGTACATTCATTGCTGTATTTTTCTGAATGCAATTGTGCTGTTTGCTGAAGTTATCAATCTAATGGAACTTTGAACATAATTCCCTTCACTTCTCAACCCAAAATAGTCGCATGTGGAAAAAGGGCTAACTTCTGCGACATTTTGTTCTTTTCAGGTTTAATAGACAGCCAGGCAGCAGATGCATCTCTCCAAACTTTGGTATTATGTATGGGGAGAGCGCATCGTGCCAAAATAGTCAGAAAAGTATTTTCTGTATTAGCTGTCGTGTGGTAGGGGCATTTTATTCTTCTTCAAACCTTGTTTGACAGCTTTAACTCAGAACAAGTTTCCTACGTGTAATCAATAAACTGCATGTGCATTGTCGGACTGTTATAGATAACATCAGAGAATTCGTATATATCGTTGATGATTAATTTCTGTCTCATGTTTACTATTTTTTTAACAACACTAAAGGAAACCTTATGAAAATTGTGCACTGTATTACAAGAAATGAAATAAAACTACCCACGATAACCTTACGACGAAAGTCTGTTTTAATAAAACTGAGTATCTGTACACAAGTGTGCCTCTATCGACACGAATTAGTAAAATACTACTCACTTGGATTTTGATTGGGTCTGTGTTTAATTGGTATGCCGTGTCATACTCAAAGGTATACAAATGTGGAATTTCATAAATGAAGTCATGTATTCCTAGAAACCCAAAATTTGCTTGTCAGCAGCGGAAAGAGGCGTTATCTGTTGTGCAGCATTCTAAGTTTTTCACCATTGCTCTATGAGCTGAAAGTATTTTAAGTATTTTCTTGCGATTTACTTATCGATGTCTGATCTGACTGCTTGTAGCTCTTTCACAGAAGGGATAAAGACGTTGCAGTCAGAGAGACTGAAACTGCGAACCATAACAGACGTTTTTTGACAAGTCAGCATGTAACCACAGAGCTGGCGAAGTGGTATGTGTCTTAGCTTCCTCGTACGAAGCGAATTGGGGCCAGAACTCGTAAACCGCTATTTAAAGGACGAGATTAGTTGCGATTTCCACGTGCAACGACTTCCCTGGGCTGAAAACCGTAAATTTACAGCCTTTTGTTACACCTCAAGCGATAATAACTCAGATTATTCAATGGAGGTGACAGGTAAAATCATGTGAACTTTGAGGCTTATTTCCGTGCACTCCAGGAAGTAACTCGTCGTTCACAGAGTTGCCAAACGTACTTTGCCTTGTTGCCAAATCTCAGTTACAGTACCAGCAGGAAGAAGACGAACCGATGTGATCCTACATCGGGCTGGGGAGTGACCATAGCTGGTGTCTCCAAGTCGCGGCTGCTACTGCCTGGAATACATAATGCATCTGATTCGCGTTTCTGTAACTAGGTTTAGGGACTGGAGCGTAGTTACTCATAATACTCAGAACTGACTGCAAAGTAAGCATCATAAATCAGTAACTCTCAGAGTTGTTATTATATTTCTTTCGTAAGTGTACTCAAAACTAAGAAACTCATTCATGGACGTCTTCGTGCCTGTCCGATAGTCGAGCACAACAAACAAATAAAAATAAAAAAAGAATGTGTGTTTGTGTGTGACAGAAAGAGAGATAGATAGATAGAGTGAGAGATAAAAATAGAAAAGAATGAGAGAGAGAGAGTAAAAATTGTTGTAAAAAAATTGAATTGTGGTATGTAAGTAAATCTTTCATTAAAATGACACGTTCCACATCATTACGAAATGTTGTGTTCGTGATCTGTGGAACAAGAATTAACCTAATCTAATCTAATCTTGTCATATTACTGACTAGCCATGAAGAGTCATGAATTGCCGAAATTTTTGCCAATGCCAGTAACCAAATCTAAACTTGGAAATAAATGAAGACAATTATTGTAATAAACCGAGACTCCTATCAAGACCCTTTTGTCCCTGTTAACTACCCACGAAAGATGTCTGATGTACCTCCATTCTGAAGTAACAAAGTGTGCATGCATTTAAAGATGACGGATTGTTATCTAAGTAAAATCAAATGTTATGTATCGGTTTTTCTTACCAGTTGCTGGGTGTTTGAATCTAAAATAAGAATACGAATTTTTGTGCCTGAGCGACAATCAAGCCACACACCTGCCGTCCCCCTTTATCATCCACGAATATAGCTTAAGTATCAATTGGTTATTCACCAACAGTAAGATGTGTGCGCGTTTGACCAGAAATAATGACACCTATTGCGAATGTTGGCAACACATGAACAGATATTAAAAATGCATGTTAATTTTCACTAGCATGCTGGTGTGCACCTGATAGGGCATGAAATGAAATTATGAATATTTTTGTACTGGATCAGGATTATGACCAACATACTTACCTTTGGAGGAGACCTAGAGAAGATTGCAGTCTTGGGAAACGGAACGAAATGATGGAACTATACTGTTCCAAGAGATTAAGATCCTCGAGAGAGGAGATACGAATTCAAATCACAGTCCAACACCAAATTTTTCAACGCCTCTAGTTCAATCAAGTACAAGTGAAATAAGAGCCCTGTTCCTTTAAATGGCTATCGGTTCATCAAATAAAATAAAATTTTCTAATTAAGTAAGCTTACGCTGGCGACAATATTTCTGTTTACCATGACTTCCGCCTATGTCATTTTGTAACGTAAACCGACTCTGCCCAGATGCTAATGAAGGAACGTGATCTTTAATGCGGATTTTGAATTATAAAGTCTTTCTCTTGAAGTTAACAGATGTGAAGTAAATCTGTTTGTGCCTCTTAAAAGTAAGTGACTGAACCCACTCATGCACTTGTGATAGTTCGTTCCACCAGACCATTGTGGCCACATTTCCCAGCCCTTGGAGTGTGCTGTAACGGATCATATGCTTAGCTTACAAAATTAGTCACGGTGGAAAAAATGCGAGTCTATTAAATGGTTAAGTAGAAGCAAGATTCTGACGTGGAGATTATGCTATTCTTATGTCAGCAGGGTGTAAAGACTCTTCTAGGCATCATAGCCTCGATGTGAAGCCATTTTGATATTTTCACTAATTCAGCAAATTTCTTAGTTCGAGAAAATCCACTATGAAGTGTGAAGCTACCGGATAATTCGATTATTACCGTCATTATTACTATCATTTTCTTCATATCGCTGCTGGAACACATGTGCTTGAACATCATTTAATTCCTTTTGGTCATTATAGAAGTAGTCGCCCAAGAACAGGTTCTTTCCCTGTCTACGGTATCATTTTCATGTTAACATCAAACATCAGCAATTACTCGTAGATTATATTAAAACTTAAGTAATTGATGAAGACGTCACTTGATAACAAAAACGCGCTGTCTTTCTTCATTTACTTGTGCCTAGAAATGGCTGTCGAATACTGCCAAACCAAAAGCCAAGGGATCTTGCTACCTCCCGTTATACGTCGCTGTCAGTTCTTCCATATGATTTGGTCGACGTGACCTGTTTCAAGTCGTGTATGACAGAGAATGTTTTAGAAAATCAATTGTTTTCCTTTGCAATAAACAGAAAGATTTTCATTCTAAGCTATCCAAGTTCAAAATTTTCGCAATATTAGTTCAAATTTAATATTCGCTTCTGTAACGTAGGAAAGTGTTTCACAGTTGCAAAACCCGCATCCGACCCATTGACCTTACACTTAGACGCTGACCATAAATTCTAGCTCAGAGTGACAAAAGTTTAAGTAACCTAATGTAGCGAAGACTGTTTGCCATTGCTCTTTCTCACCGGAAAATACACAATTAACCCACTGGGCTCCGTAAGTACACTGTAACAGTAATTTCTGTGTGTAGGCAATGCATACGGATTGTAGAATTTAGTTGTGCTCTCTCTTCCACTTCTGTATACAATATGCCTGATCTAAACGGATCCTTTATCATTGCAGGCCCTGGGCAGTGCAGCATCATATTGACAATAGTAATGTGCTTTTACTGACAACCTCACTTTTCGTTTTACCTGATTTTTCAATCATTTAAATGTAACAACATCATGTGGGAGACATTTCATACCCTTTTCCTTCTGTGAAATTTGTCAGTAAGCTCTTTGGCTTCCAACCAGCGAAATGCGGCAGAGTACGGCTGGTAAACGATTCACAAACCACGATTTAGTGGCGTTAAGACGATTCAAGACTGAGTTCATTCGCAAACTGAGGCATATATAATATTGAAGCTAGACTGTGTATCCTTATCTTCCTTGAGTGGACATTGGAAGGTATTTACACACACGTGTACAATGCTATGAATACTTCGAACGCTATAGTTAACGTTGCTCTCATAAACTACTTTTGTTTTTTTAAATTCTTCTTGGTCTTCAGCGTGCAATATGTGTTGTAGGTACAGTCTTAGACCAAAAAATTGACCGCCTAGTCGTTCACGTAATGTGGACAATACAGTTGTGCTCCCGTCAGAATTCAAGTACATCAATATGCTCAATCTGGTAACATTGTAGACTACGGGACTTCCCGGAGGAAGTTTTGACTGCAATCTGAGTATATCAGTCATGCCTAAGACCATAGTCTTGAGGTAAAACGCGAGACTAGCTAATATGACGTCTGGCGACCGAAAGCATACGTCGACACATTTTTTATCGCCCCTTTCCACTCGGTCCTGAAGCTATGAGTGTAATTCAAGCGAATCTACAATATATTTCGCTTTCTGTCACATTGGTAATAACAGTTTGGTTCAAAATGTTTTAGCGAGAGATTTCTTGGCCGACCATCTGCCTCTGAACACCGCATGCGTCTGAGCTCTCTGGGACCCGTTTGCTGCCTGCCGGCGGGGACTGAGGCCCTGCGTTCTCTGGCCTTCTGCCGACAACGTCTGCTCCACTCCGCACTCTCGAACATATAAAATGCTTTAATGTTGTTGAGGGGTGACCCATAAAATGCAATACATCAATGTGGCACAGAATTAATTTAATTGTTTCTGATCCAATGCACTATAATTAAAGTGTCACATTCTGTTCTTTTTCCTCTCACAGGAAATTCTTCAAATAATTTATTTTTGTCATGGATTCATATGTGTTAGTCAAGGCACAGAGAGTAAATGCAATGTAATGTGTTTGGTTTCTTTCTTTGATTCCCTATGTTAAATGGATGCGAAAGATTGTGTCAATACCTTTCAGAACCTGCTCTATAGCTACTCAGTCAAATTGCTTGTTTTGAGGTCCTTACATTAATTAATGGAGACGTGAATGCTGTTTACAAGTGATATTTAAATATTCAATTGGATTTAAGGCGACAAAATTGCCCATATTTGAAGCTACCCAGAGAAAAAGTAAGTTGCTAGAGCCGCTGTTAGCAAATGTCTGCAGAGAGTTCCTAATTGCTTCAGTGGAAATTTAGCACAGAGGCCCTATAGTAATCAAAAGGTTCATTTCCTTCATACTCATCAGCCTGGCATGTGAGTCTTAAGTGAAGAACAATATTGAAATTGGTATCATTGACGGTCGATTCGAATTTCTTCAGAGGCGCTCGTAATGTGAAGCAGCTTGGCAGTCAGAAAGCCGAGATCTATGACCATTAACACAACTTACTGAGTCGAGCTACCAAGAGGATTTGATGTGTAAAGGTTTTCGTCCGATTTCGTTACAGAATTTTTTCTGGAACTACGCAGCTCCATAAAATACATCATAAAGAAAGCTCGCACACGCTGGCATCTACCACGGTCATAACTGACGACTGATTGAGCCGTTGTGACACGGGACACGGGCGGTACCACCCGGCTACGGACACAGTGCTGGCTGCACGCCACTCTCATCATGGTATTGGTCGCTCAGCCTCATAACGCATTCTTCACATAAGTTGTCACTTATGTGAAGAATAGCATTTCTTTATCCAAAAAATTGAATTTTCTGTCTCAGTGTCTTAGTTTACATGAGGATTATGTAACACGAATCATTCAAATGGAAAGGGAATATCAAGTGAATTTAGCGAGGCAATTCAGTATCATACGCGGAAGTGATTTCACTGTCACAGTGTTGCCTAATGTTTGTGACGATGTTGCCAATTCTCAGCTATGCTAGGAACAGCTCTCCTGCGGGTAGTAAGCAAGTAGACATTCAATCTATTTACACTTATTTTCATCGGGATACATAATGCAAAAATACACCTTTTAAGTGTATTTTTGCGTAATTCCAATTATTAAGAGTCTATTCGTGAGCTTGCTGACATTAAGTGGGGTGAAACCTATCACAGAAGCAAGCAAAACACAAATATTTCTTGCACCACGCGCAACACACAAACGAAATCTCGCTGCACTGACGTGTTGTCCGATATATTGCTGGGAAAACATATCTGCTTAATGATGCTAAATACAGCTCTATCAGATATCAAATTGAATGCGTACCAAGTGTATAAATGTAGATCTTGAAATACACAGAAAGGCACATAAAGGTATTCGACTTAATATAGCCATGATCAAGATTGTAACTGGGTCGACAGCATCGTTGTCTACCACCTTGACAACTCAAATGGTGGCAGTGCTCGGCCGTTTACTTACGTTTACTGGTATCAAAGCTACAGCATGAAAAAACAAAAGCGTTAATAATCCAAAGATCATTAACTTTGGAACCCATAGAAAAGTAAAGCAGTCATCTGTCGGAATACTGGTTTGAACACCACAATGCTGTAATAGGCACGGTCTTGTTGGAGGTGGTATGCCGTTGCTTTCCTCCGACCTTAGAGTTGACTTACATAGCCAGTTAATAGGGGAACCTACAGTTTAACGCGGCTTTCGGACCACAGTGGAACTCGGTATTTTTCACATCAACAAACACTGCCCGAGGGGCACCAAGTATAAAATGGCACATAAAAATCGTGGTACTGACCAGGGATCGAACACGATACCTTCGTATACGTAGTTTTGTTTTTTACCACTTTGCCACCACGTAACGGCTGCAACCCACATTTACTAATAAAATATTTTATTTTTAGACGCTCTTTCGGTGTACAGCATTGAAAATACGATTGTCCGTCCTTCAACTTTGTCCTCGATTTTTTCAAAAGCTAGGGAGTGTCTAGCAGAAAGCTAGAACGTCCCTGAAATATTTGATCAAAATCGGTAGCGCACATGTCAGACCACCTCCTTGTGAGACTTATTTACAAATTGGAAGTTTGTGCAGACTGTTTCCCCCTGCTCACCACAACGAGCGTTCTAAGTGACAGACAGCAATGTATATAATACCTCAAATACACTGAACACCACAGTTTACTTTAGTCTTCCATACTAAAACATGTTCGTTCCTTCGATGTAATAGTTACAACTAAAACATATTTCTGTTTAACCCGAATTTTGTTAAACAGATTTAAATTGTCATCTAACACAGCTCCATGAAAATACCACATATGTGGTCAAATCAACAGCTGCGTATTTCAGATTAGTGATTTTGACAGATATACCCATAAACTGAACTCACCTATCTGTTATAACAGGATCGTCTGCAACAGCATTGATTTAATGATATCGCTCTAAACGTTCCAGTGAAATCATGAATATAATCTGTGTGTCATAGCATTGAAAGCTTGAAATCGGGAATGAATTTGATTTCGGTGCTCGTGCGAGTGCTCTGCGGCCTGTGAGGCACTTCGTTTCCTTTGACCTTGTGAGTCTGTTCTTACTTCTGTCAAGGCGACATTTCACAGCTCAGTGAGTTTGGTAAAGGTCGTATCCTTGCGCTTTATGAAGACGGATACTGTATCAGTGCCATTTCCCGTGTTCTGGGATACAGCAAATCCATTATTCATCTCTGGGTGAAGAGGATGAAAGATGAAGGCCACGTAAACCGTCTTCGTCGCTCTGGACGCCCACGGTCTACCACAGAGAATGAAAACAAGAGTATACTCCGTTGCAGTGTTGAGGACCCTTTCAGAAGCAGCAGAGAAATTAAAAACATCCTGCAGCTAACAGTGAGCAGGTCGACCATACGTCGTCGGCTCAACGATGAAGGAAGGTATTGACGGAAATCAGCTGTTAAAGAAATGCTGAAAGAGCAACATAGGGCTGCCAGGTTAAATTTCGCACTGGCCTCCAGAAGGAAGCCGCTTTTGTACTGGGACCGAGTTATATTTACTGACGAGAAGGTATTTTCAGCTGCTCCAAATAGCTCTGTTCATGTATATCGACCAAGTGGAACGAGATACGACCGTAAATATGTCCAGCAGAGGCAAAGGTGTGGCCGGACGTCTGTTACAGTTCTGGGCTGGATATAAGCAAATGGTTGCGGCGAGCTGTGAGAACTTGAGCATCCGCTTTGTAATGCTTATTATTGGGAGAAATCATGCTTCCTTCTGTTCATCAGCGATTTCCTGGAGGTAGAATCATCTTCCAACATGACCGTTCCCCAATCCATACAGCCAATCGTGTAAGACACCGGTTTCAGATGAAAGGAGACATTGAGCTGTTGGAGTGGCCTCCAAAAGCTTCTGACCTCAATCCCATAGAGCACTTGTGGGCAAAGACGGAAAAAATTATTAGAAGCAAAAGACCTGCACCAACATCCAAGGCAGAGCTGTCGGAAGCAGTTCACGCTGCGTGGGAAGAGATGTCACAGAGTGACACATTCATCAGAAAGCTTGTTGCCTCTGTTCCCCGGCGATTAAATGCAGTTGTAGAAGAGAATGGGAACTGGACGAGGTACTGAGTCTACAGTGTTAAGAGGAAGAAGACTTTGTTTAAAGCAGATATTGGTTAATTTCAACTTAACTTCTCTTTAGCGATTAAGATGCTTTGAAAAAAAGGAAAACTTCTCCTATTTTAATTTTGATAGTAAAATTTTAATGTAAAATATAACGCAAATATTTGCATAAGAAGACGAAGATGTTTATTTCTGTCGACTTAACACCATGACGACAGACAAATTGGCGACTCAGTGTATTTTGAATATAATTCGTTAGCCTTCTTGCGACCTCGTTCTAATACTTCGTGGGAGCAGGCATAATACTTTGCTTTTTGAAAACCGAGGAATAACACACAAAGATACTAGATGGGAGGATACAAAGAAACAGTCAGACTCATGGGTGCGGATCTAGTACATCATGAGAAGGCTAAACAAGAGGGAAACATTACGAAAGCAATGAATATGCTGGTTAGTATACATTATTTGTATAGATCTGAAGATGAAAAAGCGCAGATCTGCACAATGCCCGCATCTGCACTTTAGTTTCTGTCTTAATGGGCATAATTTTTGGTTTCTTCTCTTCTGAATTTTCAAATGAATTGATTATTACGTGGCACAGAATAATTAGTTAACTGTGTTTCTTATAGCTTCCATTCGCACCAACATTTTTCTACATTCTCGTGCAATTCATGAAATCTACTTGTATGATCACAAGACTGCACATATATGAAATCGATTTCGAGATACATGCGAAGTGTGTGTTATATTACTTTTGTGACAGGTGGGCATGGGTGATTTCCAAAGACTTTAATTCGTACTGAAATAAACTTTTGTCTCAAAGTAACAAGGTAAGTGTTTTATTCGCATATATTTTGTAGGAAACTGTAATCGTGATGGAAGATTATACACCTGAATGTTTGACACAACTCGTAGGAGAAAACGCTGCAAACTAACCAAACCCCGCGCCTCCTCTCCATATCCTCCTATGACACGAGCATGGGATTCTCCTCGCATACCGCTACAGAGCTGTTCCTAGCACAGCTGAGAATTGGAAACATCGTCACAAACATTAGGCAAAACTGTGACAGTGAAATCACTTCCGCCGGCCGCCGTGACCGAGCGGTTCTAAGCGCTTCAGTCCGGAACCGCTCGACTCTACGGTCGCAGGTTCGATTCCTGCTTCGGGCATGTATGTGTGTGATGTCCTTAGGTTAGTTAGGTTTAAGTAGTTCTAAGTTCTAGGGGACTGATGACCTCAGATGTTAAGTCCCATAGTGCTCAGAGCCATTTGAACCATTTGAAATCACTTCCGCGTATGGTACTGGATTGACTTGCTAAATTCACTTGATATTCCCTTTCCATTTGAATGATTCGTGCTATATAATACTCATGTAAAGTAAGACACTGAGACAGAAAATTCAATTTTTTGGCTAAAGAAATGCTATTCTCCACATAAGTGATAACTTTTATTATCTTTCACGATGCGTCATGAGGCTGAACGACCAATACCATGATGAGAGTGGCGTGCAGCCAGCACTGTGTCCGTAGCCGGGTGGTACCGCCCGTGTCTCGTGTCACAACGGCTCAATCAGTCGTCAGTTATGACCGTGGTAGGTGCCAGCGTGAGCGAGCTTTTTTTATGATATATTTTATGGAGCTGCGTAGTTCCAGAAAAAATTCTGTAACGAAATCGGAAGAAAGCCTTTACACATCAAATCCTCTTGGTAGCTCGACTCAGTAATTTGTGTTAATGGTCATAGATCTCGGCTTTCTGACTGCCAAGCTGGCCGGCCGTTGTGGCCGAGCGGTTCTAGGCACTTCAGTCTGGAACCGCGCGACCGCTATGGTCGCAGGTTCGAATTCTGCCTCAGGCATGGATGTGTGTGATGTCACTTGGTTTGTAAGGTTTAAGTAGTTCTAAGTTCTAGGGGACTGATGACCTCAGATGTTAAGTCCCATAGCGCTCAGAGCCATTTGAACCATTTTTTGCCAAGCTGCTTCACAATACCAGCGTCTCTGAAGAAACTCGAATCGACCTTCAATGATACCAATTGCAATATTGTTCTTCACTTAAGACTCACATGCCAGGGTGATGAGTATGAAGGAAATGAACCTTTTGATTACTATAGGGCCTCGATACTAAATTTCCACTGAAGCAATTAGGAACTCTCTGCAGACATTTGCTAACAGCGGCTCTAGCAACTTACTTTTTCTCTGGGTAGCTTCAAACATGGACAATTTTGTCGCCTTAAATCCAATTGAATATTTAAATATCACTTGTGAACAGCATTCACTTCTCCATTATTTAATGTCAGGACCTCAAAACAAGCAATTTGACTGAGTAGCTATAGAGCAGGTTCCGAAAGGTATTGACACAATTTTTCGCATCCATTTACCATAGGGAATCAAAGAAAGAAACCAAACACATTACATGGCATTTACTCTCTGTGCCTTGACTAACACATATGAATCCATGACAAAAATAAATTATTCAAAGAATCTCCTGTGAAAGGAAAAAGAACAGAATGTGACACTTTAATTATAGTGCACTGGATCAGAAACAATTAAATTAATTCTGTGCCACATTGATGTATTGCATTCTAGTGCAATAAAATAATCATCAAATAAAAACGGCTTTGTGCCTCCATTGCTATCAAGTGTGAAACACAAATTGTAGACAGATTTTATGGGTCACCACTCAACAACATTAAAGCATTTTACATGGTCGAGAGTGAGGAGTGGAGCAGACATTGTCGGCAGAAGGCGAGACAGCGCAGTGCCTGAGCCCCCACCGGCAGGCAGCAAACGGTTCCCAGAGAGCTCAGACCTATGCAGTGTTCAGAGGCAGATGGTCGGCCAAGAAATCTCTTACTAAAACATTTTGAACCACACTGTTATTACCAGTGTGACAGAAAGGGAAATATATTGTAGATTCGCTTGAATTACACTCATAGCTTCAGCACCAAGGGGAAATTTTGTCGACGTGTGCTTTCGGTCGCCAGACGTCTTATTAGCTAGTCTCGCGTTTTACCTCAAAACTATGGTCTTAGGCAAGACTGACGTACTCAGACTGCAGTCAAAAATGCCTCCAGCAAGTGCCTTAGTGTACAATGTTACCAGATTGAGCGTATTGATGGACATTGAATTCTGAGGGGTGCACGACTGTATTGTCCATCTTACATGAACGACTCGGCGGTCAATTTTTTGGTCTAAGACTGTATCTACAACACATATTGCACGCTGAAGACCCAGAAGAATTAAAAAAACAAAAGTAGTTTATGAGAGCAACGTTAACTATAGCGTTCGAAGTATTCATAGTATTGTATACGTGTGTGTAAATGCCTTCCAATGCCCACTCAAGGAAGACAAGGATACACAGTCTAGCTTCAATATTATATACGCCTTAGTTTGTGAATGAACTCAGTCTTAGATCGATAATAATATAGAATATTTAGCAGTACTGTACCCAATGGTGTTAAATTAGTTTTCAGCCAATGATTCCCACAGCTATAGGAACACTACTTGTGATACCTCTTAGACAGAATACTTATGCAGTGCTATCAGACGAAAAGATCAACTTGACACAAACTGTGGGAAGTTTGTTTTACAACCTTCGTACCTGGGTAATGAGCTTTTTCCTATTTGAGATATCTGTGTACGTTGCTACTTAAGATGATTTAAGAAGAAACTAAATTCCTTCAGCTACGACAATATTTAAAGAAATCGTCTTAATGGCACCAAAACGTGGTTTTTGAATCCTTTACCAGCCGTACTCCGCCGCATTTCGCTTATTGGAAGGCAAAAGGCTTACTGACAAATTTTACAGAAGGAAAAGGGGGACGAAGTGGCTCCCACTGGAACGTCACGTTGTTTTATATAAATGATTAAAAAATCAGGTAATACGAACAGTCAGGCTGTCAGTATAAGCACATTACTACTGTCAGTACGATGTTGCACTGCCCAGAGCCTGTAATGATCAAGGGACCGTTTAGATCAGGCATATTGTATACAGAAGTGAAAGAGAGAGCACAACTAAATTCTACAATCCGTATGCATTGCATACACACAGAAATTACTGTTAGAGTGTACTTACGGAGCCAAATGAGTGAATTGCATATTTTCTGGTGAGCAAGAGCACTGGCAAACAGTCTTCGCTACATTAGGTTACTTAAACTGGTGTCACACTGAGCTAGAATTTATGGTCAGCGACTAAGTGTAAGGTCAATGAGTCGGATGCGTGTTTTGCAACTGTGAAACACTTTCCTACGTTACAGAAGCGAATATTAAATTTGAACTAATGTTGCGAAAATTTTGTACATGGATATCTTACAATGAAAATCTTTCTGTTTATTGGAAAGGAAAATAATTGATTTTCTAAAACATTCTCTGTCATACACAACTTGAAACTTATGTCAACCCAATCTTATGGAAGAACTGACAGCGACGTATATCGGAAGGCAGTAAGATATCTTGCCTTTTGGTCTGGCAGTACTCGGTAGCCATTTCTAGGCGCAAGGAAATGAAGAAAGGCAGCGCGTTTTTGTTATCAAGTAATGTCTGAATCAATTACTTTAGTTTTAATGTAATCTACGAGTAATTGCTGATGTTTGATATTAACATGAAAAGGATTCCGTGCCGGCCGAAGTGGCCGTGCGGTTAAAGGCGCTGCAGTCTGGAACCGCAAGACCGCTACGGTCGCAGGTTCGAATCCTGCCTCGGGCATGGATGTTTATGATGTCCTTAGGTTAGTAAGGTTTAACTAGTTCTAAGTTCTAGGGGACTAATGACCTCAGCAGTTGAGTCCCATAGTGCTCAGAGCCATTTGAACCAAAGGATTCCGTAGACAGGGAAAGAACCTGTTCTTGGGCAACTACTTCTATAGTGACCAAAAGGCATTAAATGATGTTCAAGTACATGTGTTCCAGCAGCGGTATGAAGAAAAGATAGTAATAATGACGGTAATAATCGAATTATACGGTAACTTCACAATTCATAGTGGAGTTTCTTGAACTAAAAAATTTGCTGAATTTGTGAAAATTTCATAATGGCTTCACATCGAGGCTATAATGCCTAGAAGAGTCTTTACATCCTGCTGCCATGACAATAGTATAATCTCTGCGTCAGAAGCTTGCTTCTACTTAACCATTTAATAGACTCGCATTTTTTCCACCATGACTAATTTTGTAAGCTAAGCATATGATCCGTTACAGCACACTCCTAGGGCTGGGAAATGTGGCCACGATAGTCTGGTGGAACAAACTATCACGGGTGCAATGCGTGGGTTCAGGCACTTACTCTTAAGAGGCACAAACAGATTTACTTTACCCCTGGTAACCTGAAGAGAAAGAAGTTATAATCCAGAATACGCATTAAACATCACGTTCAACTGGGCACAGTCGGTTTACGTTGGGAAATGACATAGCGGAAGTCATGGTAAACAGAAATACAGTCGCCAGCGTAAACTTACTTACATTAGAAAATTCTATTTTACTTGATGAACCGATAGCCATTTAAAGGAACAGGGCTCTTATTTTACTTGTACTTGATTGAACTAGAGACGTTGAATAATTTGGTGCTGGACTGTGATTCGAATTCGTATCTCCTCTCTCGAGGACCTTAATCTCTCGGAACAGTATAGTTCAATCATTTCGTTCCTTTTCCCAAGACTGCAATCTTCTCTAGATCTCCTCCAAAGGTAAGTATGTGGGTCGGAATCCTGATCCAGTACAAAAATATTCATAATTCCATTTCAAGCACTATCACATGCACACTGGCCTGCTAGTGAAAATTGACGTGCATTTTTAACGTCTGTTCATGTGTTGTCAACAATCGCAATAGGGGGCGTTATTTCTGGTCAAACACGCACACATCTTACTGTTGGTGGGTAGGCAACTGATACTTAAGTTATATTCGCGGATGCACGGTAGGTGTGCAGTTCGATTGTCGCTTCGGCACAAAAGTTTGTATGCTTGTTTTAGATTCAAACACCTAGCAGCTGGTAAGAAAAACCGATACATAACATTTGATTTTACTTAGTTAACAATCCGATTATGTGTTGGGTTCGTATCTCCATCACAGAACTTCACGTCATTCGCTTCATCTTTAAATGCATGCACACTTTGTTACTTCAGAATGGAGGTATGTCAGACATCTTTCGTGGTTAGTTAACAGGGACGAAAGGGTCTTGATAGGAGGTTCGGTTTATTACAAAAATTGTCGTCATTGATTTCCAAGTTTAGATTTGGTTACTGGCGTTGGCAAAAATTTCGGGAATTCATGACTCTTCATGGCTAGTCGGCAATATGATATGATTAGATTAGATTAGATTAGATTAGATTAATTATTGTTCCATAGATCATGAATACAACATTTCGTAATGATGTGGAACGTGTCATTTTAATGAAAGATTTATTTAGATACTAGAATTCAATTTTTTACAACAATTTTATACTCTCTCTCTCTCTCTCTCTCTCTCTCTCTCTCATTCTTTTTGATTTTTATCTCTCTCTCTCTCTCCATCTATCTCCCTTTCTGTCACACGCGAACACAAACACACATTCTTTTTTTATTTTTATTTGTTTGTTGTGCTGCACTATCGGCCAGGCACGAAAACGTCCATGAATGAGTTTCTTAGCTTTGAGTACACTTACGAAAGAAATAGAAAACAACTATGAGAGTTACTGATTTATGATGCTTAGTTTGCAGTCAGTTCTGAGTATTATGAGTAACTACGCTCCAGTCCCTAAACCTAGTTACAGAAACGCGAATCAGATGCATTATGTATTCCAGGCAGTAGCAGCCGCGACTTGGAGACACCAGCTATGGTCACTCCCCAGTCCGATGTAGGATCACATCGGTTCGTCTTCTTCCTGCTGGTACTGTTACTGAGATTTGGCAACAAGGCAAGGTACATTTGGCAACTCTGTGATCGACGAGTTACTTCCTCGTGTGCGCAGAAATAAGCCTCAAAGTTCACTTGATTTTACCTGTCACCTCCATTGAATAATCTGGGTTATTATCGCTTGAGGTGTTACAAAAGATTGTAAATTTACGGTTTTCAGCCCAGGGAAGTTGTTGTACGTGGAAATCGCAACTAATCTCGTCGTTTAATCAGCGGTTTACGAGTTCTGGCCCGCATTAGCCTCGTAAGAGGAAGCTAAAACACATACCTCTTCGCCACCTCTGTGGTAACGTGCTGACATGTCAAAAACCGTCTGTTATGGTTCGCAGTTCCAGTCTAACTACCTCCAATGTTTTTATTCCTTCTGTGAAAGATCTACAAGCACTCAGGTCAAACATTGATAAGGAAATCGCAAGAAAATACTTTCGGCTCATAGTGCAATGGTGAAAAACTTAGAATGCTGCACAACAGGTAATGCCTCTTTCTGCTGCTGATAAGCAAATTTTGGGTTTCTAGGAATACATGACTTTATTTATGAAATGCCACATTTGTATACCTCTTGAGTATGACACAGCATACCAATTAAACACAGACCCAATCAACATCTAAGTGAGTAGTATTTTACTAATTCGTGTCGATAGAGGCACACTTGTGCACAGATACTCAGTTTTATTAAAACAGACTTTCGTCGTAAGGTTATCGTGGGTAGTTTTATTTCATTTCTTGTAGTACAGTGCACAATTTTCGTAAGGTTTCCTTTAGTGTTGTTAAAACACCAAATGACGTTCTGAGTTAAAGCTGTCAAACAAGGTTTGAAGAAGAATAAAATGCCACTACCACACGACAGCTAATACAGAAAATACTTTTCTGACGTATGTTGGCACGATGCGCTCTCCCCATACATAATACTAAAGTTTCGAGGTGCATCTGCTGCCTGGCTGTCTATTAAACCTGAAAAGAACAAAATGTCACAGAAGTTAGCCCTTTTTCCGCATGCGACTATTTTGTGTTGAGAAGTGAAGGTAATTATGTTCAAAGTTCCATTAGATTGATAACTTCAGCAGACAGCAGAATTGCGTTTTAGAAATTGAAGCACTGAGTGTACTCGAACTCGCGACATCTTATCTACGGTTCGCGACACTTACTATTACACTACTAACTGACACGACGCTGGATGAGCTCCAGAATTCAACAACAATTCCTCCAGAACTTGACAGCTTTAACTCAGAACAATGTAATCAATAAACTGCATGTGCATTGTCAGACTGTTATAGACAGCATCAGAGAATTCGTATATATCGTTGATGATTAATTTCTCTCTCACGTTTGCTATTGTTTCAACAACACTAAAGGAAACCTTACGAAAATCGTGCACTGTACTGCAAGAAATGAAATAAAACTACCCATGATAACCTTACGACGAAAGTCTGTTATAATAAAACTGAGTATCTGTACACAAGTGTGCTTCTATCAACACGAATTAGTAAAATACTACTCACTTAGATTTTGATTGGGTCTGTGTTACGAATGTAAAATTAGAGAGATTCAAGCGCGCACGGAGGCTTTCCGACAGTCGTTCTTCCCGCGAACCATACGCGACTGGAAGAGAAAAGGGAGGCAATGACAGTGGCACGTAAAGTGCCCTCCGCCACACACCGTTGGGTGGCTTGCGGAGTATGAATGTGGATTTAGATGTAGATGAACTTCTGCATTCCACAATGCTGAGAGACAAACAGTTACAGCTTTTCTTTTGCACTGCACGACGTTTTCAACAAACAGATAGTGCAATAGGGTGGCTCAAGTGGAAAGGAACACTTCCTTTTAAATTTCTGCATCCTACACTGTTGGAAGTTCTGTGTAGTTGGCAGTTAGTGTTTTTTTTTCGGTGATTAGAAAATAGAGTCGAACGAATGCACAGGTCAGCCGAGGCAGCTAGTTCATGATGATTCGGTCAACTAAGTAAATGAATTTACTTAACATGCTGCAAATTACTACAGGGTGCTTGTGTGTCAGAATTCTCATCCAATGTGGCGCAACGGCGTTATGATAGAAAAAGGAGCCACATAGATAAGGATTTGGTGCTCTGTTGGACTGATGATAGGTTCATATACTCATGGTCTGGGTTCGTTTCCAACTTCTGTCAATGATTTTAGATATGGAGAGACAGATTCTGTTCTCTTCTGGCTACGCCAAGTGAAGAAGGTATAATGGCATTGTGGTTTGAAATGTACATTAAACATGATAATCCTTCTCTACCAAGTAGATGTTGGGTTGAACCACAATAAAGTCTGGAGCGGCGACATGTAGAAGCTCTATCACCAGTAACCTTTCTTATACTAGTTATTTTTTTCTAATGACGAAACAAACGCTATGTAGGGTCACAGGACACTTATTCCATCTTTTATTTGAGCTTCTGTATGTCGATAAAACTGGTTCTGAACTGGGAATGCAACTTACACCGTCCTTAACGCGGAATTTGATCCCTTCGTGACAATACAGCTCGACTAGAATTTGTTGTTTGTTCAAAACTGCAGATTCCTCAACATCTCCACATACTGCACGTGAATGGGTTCGAATCCTGGCCTGGCACTAAAGATTTCATTATGTATTATCAAGCTCTAGCATGAGAACACCTATCTGCTGGTGGATAATAATTTTGATTTTTAATGTATTTTCATTCGTTGTCAACACTGACGATATCTGACGTTTTTGACTCCCAGGAGACACAGAACTATTTGCGAGATCACTGTAAGTTCAAGGATGTTATTCCGAGCTGCTGGTGGAGAAAAATTCGGTAGCTGACGTCTCATTGTGTGTAGCCAACAACGATATGTGTGGGTTTCGATTACCAGTCAGCACTGAACTCTTCTCTTGGATATAACTGTGATAGGTGCCGGGTTGGAGTCCTGGGAAAGAAAAAGTTAATGTTTCGTCTCGTCATTTCAGTTAAAACATCTTGCTACTACCGAGAAAATCCGATATGTCACAGTTGCTTCGATATCAATCCGATTAGGTTCTGGGTTCGAATCCCTGTCCAGCACAAAGCTTTACCTCACGGCATCTCACGTAAGTTACTTGTGAAGAAGCAATATTTAATATCTCTCGTAGTTCGTTAACAGGGACAATAGATGCTGGGTAGGAATTCGCGTCCTTTAAAAATGTTTACGTTATGTAATTTAAAGTTGATATTTGCTAGCTGATACCGTCTAAAATCGAGGTATATCACTCTCTGTATGCCTAATCAGGAATGACTGTTAGTTTCCATCAGTCATGAAATCATTGCTTAGTCTGCATGACCTGGTTTTGAATCCATGTGCAGAACGAGACGGTTCGTCGCGTCATTTGAAGTTCATACATATTCTCAACTAGCAGCTCGTGAATAACTTAAACCTTTAATGTCATTTTGCTTTAAATAATAAGTACGGTATGGTACTTTGAAGAGGAAATCATGAATACGACGAACGTACTACGTGTGTTACCTATCTGATGTAATAATGACAATGGTAACATTTCAGGTATGTCATTTATTGTAGTAAATGTGAGCTTACAAGCTTTGAGGACTGTCTTATCTGTGATAAGGTGTTCCCTGATACTTTTAGTATCTTGGTATTACTTTACATCTTGAGTTATTGCGATACAGAGCAGTGTTTTCTAGTGGTGACTTGTTGGAACAATTTTCAATAGTCAAACGACTGTACCAAGGAGCGATTAGAGGACCTGCTAGACAGCTGCGTTATGGGGGTTGTATGCGAATCAGGCGAAATGCAATTCAGGTCGTTCGGATACTTTTGAGCATGACTGTTCATAACTACAGGTATCAGTTCGGACACGTGCTTTAATGTTTTCAAATAGCCAGTTTATGATGCCTTATTTTACGGTTACAATACCATCAACATTTGCGCATTACTTGTAATATATTTCTTATGGTTTCTGATGTACAGGGTCTTGAAGAAGACACTAATGCAGTGTTCAAACTGGTTACGTAATTAATATATTTTATAGAAAGTACGACTGTTGGTATTCCTTATTCCTACATGTCTGTCAGAGCTGCTTATAATGGTTCAAATGGCTCTGAGCACTTTGGGACTTAACTTCTGAGGGCATCAGAACTACTTAAACCTAACTAACGTAAGGACATCACACACATCCATGCCCGAGGCAGGATTCGAACCTGAGACCGTAGCGGTCGAGCGGTTCCAGACTGTAGCGCCTAGAATCGCTCCGCCACCCCGGCCGGCAGCTGCTTATAATTCCATAGTTTTCTGCATGTGAGGACAGTATTTGTTTACGATTCCAAACCAACTATCAGTTCTTTAAAGTTTTGGGGAGTCGCCGTGTTTTGAACGATTGACACTGTCTCTGACAGTGGCGAGATGCCTGATGTTGTCTCTCTGAAGTCAAAAAAACTTCACTTCTTGCCTGACTGGACGGCATCTGTCCCTGTTTATGACTTTCCCATACTGCCTTAATCGTTGAAAGGGCTGTTTGAGGTGTAACTCGTGTTTTCCAGTGAGATGAATAACACTGAAGAATCATCCATGTAAGAGAACACGAAGTCCAAGGCTGAATTATTGCCAGGTTTGCACCACATTCTTCAAACTGTAAGGTATATATTGAAACTTGAGTACACCAAATGGGTAAAGGTGGCTGTTTTTATTTTCACCTTCTCTGGCGATCAGTGTTTGTTCGTAAGTATTCTCACAATCATTGATGCTATATATCTGGGTGCTTGCAACTGTGTTATAGAAGTCTGTTATGCGTAGAATCGGGTATGTGACCGGTACTGTCCTTGCATTGCATGCTTTGTGGTCGCTGTGCGTTATTTTCATTGCTACTGCAACAACAGTGTTCCGACCTTTCTGTGTACTATGGAGTATCAGTACCGTAGCTTATTATTTTATTTGGTTTATATATCTTTCAGTTGCCATTGATACTACTACTTCGAATTTAAACTACATCTTGTCTACCCTTACATAGATTGAAAGGAATGGAGACTGTCTCTAGGAAGGCATCAAGTGAATTTTTAATCTGCATTTTTAAGTAGATGCATTTTGCTTTTATTTTTATTGGGTTTAGAGGTTATGGTATTTAGTCTAGCTACAACAACCTTGTGGTCTCTAAAACCCTGTAACCATCATTATTCTCCATATTTGCTGAGGATTACTTGCCACCATGATGTCAAGTACGTTTTCACGACCATTTACATTCCAGATGATCTCCTTAACAAATTCCCCGTTGTTCAATTGCGCCACTCTTCTATTGTCCTTGAAACCGGATGCATGGTTTCACCATCCGTTGTTTTGCGATCTGTAGCCTTCATTCCTCCTTGCATTCCCGCCTCTGTTGTGTAGTACATAACTATTGCGGTTCTCATTCCAATCTCTTCATTGTTCAACTTCATTACTCCAGAAATTTCCCGACCGTGAATGGTTTACGTAAGGCGCTCCATTCCGCGTATTTCCGTTCCTTTTATTGTAATGGTTATGTTGTGGACACGACACAGGGCCTGCGACGTATCTGTCAGACTTTCCTCTGTGTTCTGTGATATTTTCTGCTTTGAATGTATACTCTAATTCTTAAAGTGTGTTGCGGAAAGTACGGAGCTCCACATTACACCTGCCAGCTAATACTTGTTGATATGCCGACGGAGGTTTGGTGTAACAATGACGAATGATTTCACCGGTAGAGCATGGTACGTGAAGATACGGGTTATTGTCAATCATTGCTTCAAGGAAATTGACTGGGATTTTGTAGCCTGAACTCTCGAAACCTTTGCCAACAATCACCTCGTATTTTACGCGCTTTTGCGTCTCCTTGAACCAGTAGATATTTAGGAAGCTGTCCTTGAACTCCTGGTAACTTCTACACGTTATTGATATTCCGCGCATTTTCTCCACAACTGAACCTTGCAAGTGTCTGCAAGTAAAGTACAGCTTGTATTTTAAAGAGAGGTCAAATTGTGATATCCAAGTGCGTGGGTGAGTAAAATTACCCTCACCTCGGAAAATTTCGAATTTTCGTACTTGTGAGAAGTGTTGAAAATCAAAAGGCGTTTCGCCGACAAATTCCGTCCTACGGAAAATATCGGACCTTTGTATGTCCTCGTTCGACGTCCCCACATTTGTGCTCCCTCCTCGGCTTTGAGAAAATGCGACGTTCATCTCACCATGCCCTCTGCTCGATGCCTACGGTATTCAGTTATCCGTCCCATCTGAATTTGTTTCTGGTTCTCTTGCTTCGCGCTTGGCCGAATTTGAATTTGTTTCCTTAGCGCCGCCTCCAATTTCTTCTCCACAACCGTGTTTTGATCGCTTCCTGTTGCGATTTGAACGAAAGGAGAGTCTGGACCTCTTCAGTCTCTCTCACTGGAGTTGCAGTTGTTAGCTCCGAACGAGTCGTTATTTGCGCAGCTCAGATTCTAATTTGCCCATGGGAGCTGTCGCATGAAAACCCGTGGCTTCACGTACTTCTGTGTTGATGCGCTGCTCCGCGTCATTTTGCCGCTTTTCCACGCTTTCGATCTTCTTGTTCAAATTGATCAAATCTCGTCCTTGCAATCTTATGCATTTACCCGCTTTCGAGGCATCAGCTGCTACTCGCCTTGCAAAACTTACAACACTGTCTTGGCGCTCTCTGCCGTCTTCTTAGCATCATGTGAAGCCTTTAAACCTTTCATTGGTTTCGTGTGTAATTTCCGCAGGTTTTCCTGGAGTTTATTTGCCCATGACTTGTGTTCCTCTCGCATCTGATTTACCTGAGAACTGATATTTTTTATGTCCGTCCTCGTCTCATAAGTTTTCTCCTCCATTCCTTTTAGTCCATTAAACTTTCCTCCATTCCTTTTAGTCCAACCTCTATTCCCCTTAGTCTATCAAGTTTCTTCCCATTAAAAATGCCACTAGATTGAAGTCCTCTTCGTGTTCCTCAGTATCGTGATCGTCCGAACTCATACATGGTTCCTGTGGTGTTCTGTCTGCATCATTGCATTCTGATACCGCCCTGTCTTCTTTGTCCAGATTTCTAATAAGCACATCTGCCTCTATATGCCGTGGTATGCTCACATCTTCTATCACACGCGATCTGACACTGCCTCTCCCCTCAAGAAAAGCCATATCGCTTTTGTCTCCCTGATTTCCTTGTTGTACGACCATGTTGTTGCTAACACCATTCAACAGCAACGCCTCCCTTCGTTCAAAATGTGCCTCAACCGTTTCATTGCGCTCATCCTCCACGACGTACGGTATGTTTTATTTTCTCACTCCCGTCTACTTGTCTAGCTCTACTTCTCGTTATTATTCAAATACTCTATCAACAACAACTTTAATTATCTGTGCAACACGTGGACAACCTATTATCTAACTCGCAAGATATATGCAGTGTAATACAATGACAGTAGTACACAAGATTCAGAATCAAAAACAAGCAAATACAAAGCAAATACAAAGTAAACACCACAAAAATAATACGACAACGCCGTTAGCAACGACGAGAAATCGGTCGACAAATGACACAGAAGTCGCTGACACAAATGCACTATAAATAAAACAAATAAACACATAAACAACACAATCAGAATATTGAATATCTACATCATACTAATGAACCATATTTTTCTTAATAATGTGGACCTGTTCGGCAAGTACGCAAACTGACAGCATCACAGAAGTGCCAAGGACCAAGATCCTGGCAGCGGTTCGTCAATTGAAAGCCTTCTACTTACGTTTCAAATCTAGACTTTAATAAAAAAAATGGGAAGATACTGTTAATCAGAACTCAGGGAGAAGTTGTGATCTAAATGACAATAGCTTTATTCATCCTCAACATCACAAGACAGCAAAGACTAAAGACTAAAGAAACATCACACAAACATTTTTATTTGACAAACTCTTTCACTGACATGGGGTCTATGGTGGACAAAGTGATCATCTGGGGATCGACACACGACACTAACCGGAATACTAATCGCTTTATCTGACTTCATACACTTTAATCCGTGTTATGGCACAAAAACTACGCCACCATCAAGCATCTACACTCTACTATTCAAACAAAAGGAAAATATGATTGCAAAGAACAGGCTGCTGAGAAACATATATTGGAGCCCTACGCTGTAGCAGCGAATACATTACCGTCCTGCTGGTCAGGGCGGCACCCCATGACGCGTTCGTCGACTGAAGTCATGGACGGACGCAATCTGTTGTTAATGATGCGCGCCCGAAATATGCAAGTACGCGGTCTCGTGTTCGGTTAATTCGGAACACAGGTACCTTCCTACGATCCTCTGAAACCGACTCGTGGAGATAACATCTTGGACCTACTGATAACCCCGGGTTCCCGGGTTCGATTCCCGGCGGGTCAGGGATTTTCTCTGCCTCGTGATGGCTGGGTGTTGTGTGCTGTCCTTAGGTTAGTTAGGTTTCAGTAGTTCTAAGTTCTAGGGGACTGATGACCATAGATGTTAAGTCACATAGTGCTCAGAGCCATTTGAACCATTTTTGAACCTACTAATAACAAACAGACCCGAACTTTTCGACTCTGTAAGCGCACAACAGGGAATCAGTGAACATATGGCCGTTGCGGCATCCCCGAATATGGAAGTAAATAGGAATATAAAAAAGGGAGGGAGATTTATCTGTTTAGCAAGAGTAATAGGAGGTAGATTTCAGACTACCTAACAGATCAAAACGAAAATTTCTGTTCCGACACTGACAATGTTGAGTGTTATGGAAAAAGTTCAAGGCAATCGTAAAATGCGTTTTAGACAGATACGTGCCGAGTAAAACTGTGAGGGACGGGAAAAACCCACCGTGGTTCAACAACAACGTTAGGAAACTACTGCGAAAGCAAAGAGTGCTTCACTGCAAGTTTAAACGCAGCCAAAACCTCTCAGACAAACAGAAGCTAAACGATGTCAAAGTTAGCGTAAGGAAGGCTATGCGTGAAGCGTTCAGTGAATTCGAAAGTAAAATTCTATGTACCGACTTGACAGAAAATCCTAGGAAGTTCTGGTCTTACGCTAAATCAGTAAGTGGCTCGAAACAACATATCCAGAAACTCCGGGATGATGATGGCATTGAAACAAAGGATGGCACGCATAAAGCTGAAATACTAAACACCTTTTTCCAAAGCTGTTTCACAGAGGAAAACCGCACTGCAGTTCCTTCTCTAAATCCTCGCACAAACGAAAAAATGGTTTGACATCGAAATAAGCAACTGGAATCACTCAACAGAGGAATGTCCACTGGACCTGACGGGATACCCATTCGATTCTACACAGAGTACGCGAAAGAGCTTGCCCCCCTTCTAACAGCCGTGTACCGCAAGTCTCTAGAGGAACGGAAGGTTCCAAATGATTGGAAAAGAGTACAGGTAGTCCCAGTCTTCAAGAAGGGTCGTCGAGCAGAAGCGCAAAACTATAGACCTATATCTCTGACGTCGATCTGTTGCAGAATTTAAAACATGTTTTTTGCTCGCGTATCATGTCGTTTCTGGAAACCCAGAATCTACTCTGTAGGAATCAACATGGATTCCGGAAACAGCGATCATGTGAGACCCAACTCGCTTTATTTGTTCATGAGACCCAGAAAATATTAGATACAGGCTCCCAGGTAGATGCTATTTTCCTTGACTTCCAGAAGGCGTTCGATACAGTTCCGCACTGTCGCCTGATAAACAAAGTAAGAGCCTACGGAATATCAGACCAGCTGTGTGGCCGGATTGAAGAGTTTTTAGCAAACAGAACACAGCATGTTGTTCTCAATGGAGAGACGCCTACAGATGTTAAGGTAACCTCTGGCGTACCACAGGTGAGTGTTATGGGACCATCGCTTTTCACAATATATATAAATGACCTAGTAGATAGTGTCGGAAGCTCCATGCGGCTTTTCGCGGATGGTGCTGTAGTATACAGAGAAGTTGCAGCATTAGAAAATTGCAGCGAAATGCAGGAAGATCTGCAGCGGATAGGCACTTGGCGCAGGGAGTGGCAACTGACCCTTAACATAGAATAATGTAATGTATTGCGAATACATAGAAAGAAGGATCCTTTATTGTATGACTATATGATAGCGGAAGAAACACTGGTAGCAGTTACTTCTGTAAAATATCTGGGGGTATGCGTAAGGAACGATTTGAAGTGGAATGATCATATAAAATTAATTGTTGGTAAGGCGGGTGCCATGTTGAGATTCATTGGGTGAGTCCTTAGAAAATGTAGTCCGTCAACAAAGGAGGTGGCTTACAAAACACTCGTTCGACCTATACTTGAGTATTGCTCATCAGTGTGGGATCCGTACCAGGTCGGGTTGACGGAGGAGATAGAGAAGATCCAAAGAAGAGCGGCGCGTTTCGTCACAGGGTTATTTGGTAAGCGTGATAGCGTTACGGAGATGTTTAGCAAACTCAAGTGGCAGACTCTGCAAGAGAGACGCTCTGCATCGCGGTGTAGCTTGCTGTCCAGGTTTCGAGAGGGAGGTGATGACAGTGGCACGTAAAGTGCACTCCGCCACACACCGTTGGGTGGCTTGAGGAGTCTAAATGTAGATGTAGATGAAACCCCAGTGGATCCCAGTGTGCAGGTGGACCCATTTGCTGGTCTGCCAAACCCATTTGACTCCATGCCACGACTATGCGTGACGGAATATTCAGATTGTGAGACAGTCGACTCAAGCGGGTACACCCACGCATCACTCGTTGTGTGCGTGGTGCTAGAGGCAGTACTTCTGACGTTTCAGAAGATGACTGGCACAGGCTCTAAGTGGCACACTAGCAAAGGACACAAGTCTCACCGTTTAGGTAGAGACCTGCAGTTCTTTACTAGCGAAGCGCCAGTACAAGAGTGAGATCTCTTTCTGTCCACTTCCTCCTCAGCTTGGTAGCAAATCACATTTACGTCTTAGACTTCCCCCACTTTAGCACCGAGCGAGGTGGCGCAGTGGTTAGCACACTGGACTCGCATTCAGGAGGACGACGGTTCAATCCCGCGTCCGGCCTACTGATTTAGGTTTTCCGTGATTTCCCTAGATCACTCCAGGCAAATGCCGGGATGGTTCCATTGCATGCGCACGGCCGACTTCCTTCCCCATCCTTCCCTAATCCGAGCTTGTGCTCCGTCTCTAATGACCTCGTTGTCGACGGGACGTTAAAGACAATATCCTCCTCCTCCTCCACTTTAGCACAAGCCAATCACGAGCTGGAGCCCGATATTCGAAGCTGGGAGAGCGGCCCTTGCTTTGCATACACCGATTTGACCAATCAGAGCCTTTAAGTTTAACTGGGAGAAAAGGAAAAAAGATTCAGCTTCGCGGCCTCTTTCCCGTGTATATACGCGGTGTCTTTTGCTAACAACATGACCAGGATGGAACCACACCCCTCCATAAAAAGCTTGTTATCTCCCCTGTTGCGTCTATTTCAAAGTTTCCAAAGAACGGCCATAAACTCGCTAAAAGCCTTGTGCTTTCACAAATATGTTTTGTAACAGAGTCTGGACGTCTGGGCGCCAGTGGCGTGTCCCACGGAAATTCGCAGAACGCTCACAGTTGTTTTGTCGGCTTCCTGCCTAACGAGGGCCCATCCTCTGCTTTATTCCCGGTCTACAATGCACTGGCCATTGCAGCGGCGACTTCTCGGCCTTAGTCAGTCTACTTGGATGCGGCTGTGTCGCGACCTGCGCCAACCAAAGAGTCTGCACAATGACACGGCGGAACTCGGCCGTCCGGAAATGTTTCCACTCAGGCTCTGCAGAAAAAGCTCTCTTCGCTCGGCCCATTGTCGCCGTGCTCTTTTACTGCAGTCCTTTAAATTGGTACCCTATTCCTTTGAACGCAGGTAAAGCTTACCGTTATTCCTTCCCCAGAGCACGCAAGAAGGGCACTAACTACTGCCCACCATTTCATCAAGATGTATGGAGTCAAATCGCAATAAAGTACATATTCACTAAGAACATGAAGCGACATAACACCGAATCAGAAGTCAGAGTGCCTTGCAATCTCTCAAACTTTCTGAAAACCCATTCGGCACCATTTCGGACGACATTTTAAGCCCACCACCGTCTTTATACATGTATTTTCGCCAGCATATCAAGGGTAGGTTGAAGTCACTACAACTACATTCCTAGTAGAACTGAAATACACTCTTCAAGGCTGGAAATAAGATACAAATCATACACAACAAGTAGACTTATTCTTACCCCACATTAATAGAAAATTTTACCCTTCTAGTTTTCACTGATCCAAACTTGTGAGACATCTGCTAACTGAAGTCTGCAGTCTCCATTACGACATTTCTTTCAACGAAATATGTCACCTAGGCCATTCAATGTTTCCTAGCTCATAGCATTATGTAAGAATTATTTTCTTCTTTTCAAAGTAAAAAAGCACCCTTTTGCTTCGACCAGCGACATGGGAATTGTGAGACTTAGTTTCAACGGTTTATTGTATTCAGTGAACGTCTGCTGTAGGTCATTAGTTGTTACAAACTTCCCTAGATTAACAGCACCAGACAATGAACTATATTTTTGTACTAGGTAGAAAAAGAATTGTGAATAATGTAGTTTCAGCTTATCCAAAAATGAATACACCTAACACACTCCCTTTAAGGTATATTCAGGAAACTTAGAACAGTGAAATGGGAACTCTTCTGTAGGAACCAACTGATGAAGCTACAAGAAGGCCTGAGAAACTGAAACGATGTTCAGCCTCATTTATTATCACATTACACACCTCCTTTGCTTCTCTTTTCCATTCAGTCTTGCCCAACGTCCTTTTCTTCAGCGAGATATCAGTAGATTCGTTAGCACTGGTGATGTCAATTTCTTTTCAGATCTTGATAATGTTTATTTCAAATGCTGAAATAGACTCGTAAACGACATGTATTAGTGTCTCCATGCTGTAGCTGACTGAAGAGGACTTCAACTAACAGCATAACTCAACCGAAGAACTCCAACCAATAAATCAATCTACAACTGGAAAGAACTTTTTTGTGACCAAGAACATGGCAATTCGTAGGTTCATTCGTTACAGAGTCCCCTTTCAACATGTGATTCATAAAATCAATAATGTCTTTCTTGCAGTCATAAACTGTGTTTACCGATCAAGATTGAAAATTCCACCCAGTAGGACAAGGTCGAGCTAAATGCTTTCTCACTATCTCTTAAGAAATTTCGGTCTGCTGTGGGCTGTTTGAGAAGAATGCACGTATTCCCTGTAAACTGGAATGAAAATATTTTCACACTGCGCTGGATTGATGCCACCTTGCTTATTATAAGATTAACTTGATGGGCATAGAAATGTACATATTCTGCATTAGCTTCGGATTTTTTCACAATAGCTTGTATCCCACTAGAGGAACCAGCCATAACAGATACCCTCTCATAGGTCTTTGCAATTATTTTTTGAGGAGACTCATTTTCTTTTTACCTTTCTAGTAGTTCTAGCCAACACGCAGCTAATGTCTGTGTGACATGTTTGGAAGAAGACAGGAAACTCCAGAGCCTTTCTGTTGATTTACCTCTTCATACGTAACAGTGCACAACACCATTTGAAATATCATTAGGTTCATCTGCTGTAACAGATAACTATTTCATTTTCTTTGAAATTTCTTCGTGGTATACCTCCAAAATAAATTTTCAAAAGTTTGTTTTGTATAGTTTTGATTGTTCCTTTGAAAACAGTTGCCTTGTCCGAATAATCTTTTAGTGCTGCATCCAGTTCAGTGCTAAAATTAATCAGTCCTCTAAAAACACCGGGGTTTGACGAAGATGTAGTTTCATCACGACCCCTTATAGCGAATTCAAAGGAGCCAAAGAAACGAATACAATCTATTAAAATATTTAACACATGCCTATTATGCTTAACTTTCATTATGCTCTGCAATTTTTCTTCTATATACACTACCCAGTTGTTCAGCTGTGTTAACAGTTCCAAAAAATGTCAGTCTTAAACAGTTTTGTATAGGAACAGCTGAACATTCAAACTTCTTCATTTTGGTACTCAAATGATTTATTCTGTAGCTCCCAATTTCCTTCATGAAGGTTCTCCAACGAACAACAAGCATGTGAAGCAGAATAATTCATTTTTAACTTCACAACAACATAACCAATCACTGTTTTGATAAATATCCACTTTAAATTCTCGCTTAAACTGTCGATTTCCAGTATTAATATTTTGTACAGTATTTGAAACTGGTAACAGTCGTCCTAGTCTATTTCTTTTCACTCACACTCCTCAAATTATAAACTACATGATGAGCTAGTTCTCACTGTGCAGAATGTATCAGATACAGAAATATATAGAAGATTGCCGTATTAAGAACCAAAAGACTCATTCATCTTGAAAGACCACAACATCTATACGCAGGCTCCATAGAAATAATATTCATACACATGATAAGCATAAACATTACGATTCCAACAACACCGACAATAGCACAATTCTAGCCACTTAACAAATGTCACTATGCTAGCATTAAATCTAAGCTCTTTTTACGATTGACAAAACTATGAAATTCAGTTACGCTGATGAGAAAACACTTACTCCAAATTTCTACCCTCAAACCTAATTTCTGAATGTAAAAAAATTCTTATAATTGCTGTAGAAATATAAATATTGGTAGTATTCTGGGTGGTGTAATGCTGTACCTTAGAAGCTTGGGTAACAAATTAACATTATGGGAGACGTGTTCTCTGTATAGTGTTACCACCTAATGGGGCATTTGGAACTGTTTCTAGTCAGGGAGTTCGCATCCCAATTGCAGCACCCTGTGGTGTCACTGGCAAACATGCTACTCGGAGTTACAGACAGCCCTCGTCTTGTACCTATTGGAAGTAATGGGCTGCTCTGTATGGCGAGGAGTTGCCATAGGAGTCCAAACCCCCTAAGTTTGCTTCGAACCCAGCAGCGTTTTTGGGTTCATTACGTGGCAGTGGGACATTTACGACAGCAGGTAACATATTCCATGGCGTATATTAAGCTTCCTAAACCAAAAAACCATAAAGGTAAAGGGAACATACGAAGTGTAAAATTATTTTGAGTTGTGTAACACTGCAGCAACACCACGCACTGCCACTGCGATTTATATCGTCTTCGATTGATAAAAACTTTTTGGGTATGAGCTGGCGAGGCTTTTCTGCTAGTGATGGGCTCGTCGACATCCTAATATGATGCATGAAGTCGTGTTTGCATGTCATCACTACCTTTGCAGAGCATGTGAGCTCTGGGAATTTTTGTAAAATGTTGTGAAAAGGAAGGTTTATTCGGATTCATGCCACCTCCGCCAATTACAGAAGCCTTCTATTATTGAGATCAGCAGTGAGATGTAAGTTGTAGAGAAAATCATCCCCTGTAATTGCCAAAACTGTTGGGATGCTAGGCAGTAGCCATTGAAGCCACAACATGCGAATAGTATTCTCAGGCAGCAATCTATTCCCGCCAGTGTCTTAACATCTCCCCAAAACTGTTTGAAGAACTTGTCCCCTTTGTTCGGCACGGAGTAACATTTGAAGACATAGTCCAGGCCTCAGTGTGAATTGTCAGATTAGACTATATTTTAATGCTACATAACATTGACTTTGCAACACTTCTTCAGGTTGAAAAATTTGAGTTTCGTTTAAGTGAGCAACTATGCAATGAAGTTTGTCCGCGTTATCTCTGACACTGAGCATGCATGAACGATAATAAAGGCTGTGTCAGCCAGAATGACGGTAATTTTACGTGACTAGGAGCCCTATGTGGCTTTGCTGTATGAAGTTGCCTGGGGTGCTCCGACTGGTCATTTGTCGCATTTTTCTTGGTTTGGTGCATGGTTGTCGTACTCGGCTCTGGTTGCTCCAGTTTACGATGGGGTTGTCAGATGCAACACTGCTACACATTTAGAGTTAATGGTTTGCTCACTGCAAGAGGTCATCACTATACGATTTTGTTTGCTTGGAGTGGTGTGACTCTACACTGAATTATTAGAGAGTAGTTTGAACATCGCACATTAATTTCAACTTAAACTTATACTTTATAGTACGTGACGCAAACAGAATTCCGTGCTTAGCACAACAAGACAATGAAATGAAAGACTAAAGTTACAACATACTGAATCAGCTTTCATTGTTCATAACCAATGTTTCGACTGACGATATCGTTATATTACATATTAGGGTCTCTTCCCTTTCCACATCCGCACAGAGTGATTGCCTAAAAACTTCTGTGTGCACTGCATTTATTCTAAACTTGTCGTACAGGGTTGTATAGGCCTGTATTCGTTGATTCATCACTTAATACTACTTCTTGAAACTTTGTAAGCTTTCTCGGTATAGTTTATCTATCTCCAAACATTTACCAGTTCAGATTTTTCAGTGTCTCCATGGTGCTCTCCCATGGATCAAATATGTGACCACACGTGCTGCCCTTCTTTGTATCGGTTCAATATCCCCTGATAATCCTATTTGGGATGGGTCCACACACTTGAGGAATATTCCATGATGGATCACATGGGTGCGCTGTAAGCATTCTCCTTTGTAGATGCACTGCACTTTCCCAGGATCTAACCAATGAATCGAAGTTTCCCACCTGTATTACGTACAACTCAGATTATGTGTAATTCCGTGTTATATCTTTACTCAGATTGTTGTAGTAGATGACTGATTCCAATATTACTAATTAGTCTATCTTGTGACGAGCAGAATTTTACTTTTATGAACATTTAAGGTTAGCTGTCAATCTTAGCATTAGTTTGAAATTTTGTACAACTTTTTCAGGCAGCACTTCATTATAGATAACTGCCTCATCTGCGAAGAGGGTTATGAAAGTATTACTATCTCTTTGAAGGTAACGATCAGCACTGTCTGCCAGGTCATTAAATGACACATGGATAGCTAGGGTCTCGGTACACTACCTTGTGATACACTGAACTTTATTTATGCAATTAGCGTCGTCCCCTCATTCGAGACAACTAGCTGTGTCATCCCTGGTTTTCTCAAACCATTTCAGGCAAATTCCTAAGGGTTCCTTCGGCAAAGTCGAGTCTGACCACCTGTTCTATTCCTCATAAGGCACACTTACGTATTCCTCTCTCTGTCTCTCTCTCTCTCTCTGTGTGTTTGTGTGTGAGTGTGTGTGTGGTGTTATTAGGAGGGTAATCCCAAAAGTAAGGTCTCCTATTTTTTATAAGTACATAGACCTGTTTATTTCTACAATGGTTTACATCAGTTTACAGCTTGAACATTTAGCTATTTTTCGACATAATCACCATTTCTGTCATTGCATTTTTGTAGACGCTGTGGCAGTTTTTGTATGCCCATGTCATACCAGCTCGCCGCCGTGCTGTTCAGAAAGTTATGAACCTCTTCTTTCACCTTGTCGACGGAGCTGAATCGCTGGGACCACAACTTACGCTGATAGGTACTGTGAGACTTTGAAAAAACTCAAACGGGCAATTTAGAACCGGAGAAGAGGAATGTTGAGCAAGGGCGTACACATTCTCCATGACAACGCTCACCCAGACATCGCTCGGCAAACCGTTGCTCTCCTGCAACAGTTTCAGTGGAACATAATCACCCACCCACCCTATAGTCCTGACTTGGCACCCAGTGACTATCACCTTTTCTCTACGTTAAAAGAACATTTGTCCGGAAAGCGATTCAGCTCCGACGACGAGGTGAGAAAGAAGAACAGGATGGCGGCGAGCTGGTATGACATGGGCATACAAAAACTGCCACAGCGCCTACAAAAATGCAACGACAGGAAAGGTGATTATGTCGAAAAATAGCTAAATGTTCAAGCTGTAAACTGATGTAAACCATTGTAGAAATAAACAGGTCTACGTACTTAAAAAAGGGCGACCTTACTTTTCGGATTACCCTCATATCTATTGATTATCGTTGTATCAGAGTGACAATTCCATGCCATTGTAAGATGATCCTTGGATGAGTTAAAAACTGTACATTTATTTGTGATGGCTAAAAAGTTTGTATGCTAGAAGCCAATAAAAATAAGAAAATGATTTATGTGCACCCAACGAGATCTGCCGTTATTTATCCTCGGCATGTAAAGCACAACTGTGATGTAAAGTCTGTGGTTTTCGGAGTAACGTCAGAGCAAGCACCTTTGGTATTGTATGTGTTTATGTGTATGTGGCGTCGTATGGAGATATTTTTAAGTGGATTTGAATTTTACGAGAAGTCATCTGTGTTATTATAGAGACAAGACATTCCAGACAACTTTCGTAAACTGATTATAACATGTATGCGCAGTGTATGGAGAGACTTAAATGAACAGAACGAAATTGAATTTTGTTAAAGAGTGAGTGCATCTCAGTGCTGCAAACAATCTCAAAAAGAGTCTGTCGATGTAATATACAGGTGAAGTGATAGTTCTGAGGCATTGTATTTGTGAATAATTTGTTAACAAGGAGGGTCCTGGATGACGGAGAACGATAGTGTGAACGGCTGTGTAAAGGTATGTTTTGCAGATAAGTATTTCTGCTTTCGCATTGTTTACTGCCCCGCGAGTAAACTTATTTCCTTAATTTGAATCGATCCTGAAACTGAGGTGCGACTGTATTTCCAGTATGCGACAAAAATAACCAAAAATACAACATGAAATTGACCCCTTTAAAAGCTTTAGCCTGTTCTGCTTGTTCATAATCTTCAGGGAACAAGCTCATTGCAGAACGGTTCTAATTTTTGTTATCACGGTGCTTTTTAAGATATAAAACGTAAGGAAAAATTTTAATTTTAGAGCGATTGTGTTATGCATTCTCACCTTGCTGTGTTAACTGCATCCTGTGTAAAGAAGAATCGTTCTCATGGTATAATTACAGTCCCAGCATACACCATCTATGATGTGTGTGTGTACAACTAAAGCAAGCCCCCAGTGATAACACTTGGCACTCTGATAACACATCTGTGAGTAAGCATCATCTGCATCCATGGTCAAAAGAGCTTCATCGGGATGCTCTATGGAATGCCTTACCTGCATTAAATGTTTAGTTTTATAGAAGGCCGCACTTGGGCTGTCATACATTAGTAATAATTGCTGCAACTGAAGTACCCCCAAAGCCAGATGACAATGGATAGACGGGACTTGTGGGTCACAGTTGATCGAAGATTAGGCATCAAAGATGGGACAGTAAGTCATGATGGCGTCATTAGTTACCATTTACCGTACACAACTGCTCTCATGGGCAACATTTCACACCTGAATCTCGGCATCCCAGGACACAGTCTGTACTGATGAATGCCACAAAGCCCTGGGAGCTATACAGCCAGTGTGTAAGAACTGACCAGCCACCCATGTTGAGAGACACCTCATGGCCACTTAAAATTATGCCAGATGTTGAGAGACTACCATGTCCTAATGTTTTGCCATACTGGTAGTGGAAGGCGGTATGGAAACATTGGAATATGCATTTATGCCTACCTGGCCACTTCACCAAACTTTTGACCCTCGACAGTATTAAATCGAATGCTGTCTATAGCATAGTGTTTGGAAGTGCAATTGTAAAGATAAAAGAGTCAATTTTATGCATGTCCTTTGGTAGTACTGACATTCCAGTGATCATCCATTTTGATTAGTATTTTCAGAGTGTTGGTTATCTCTGTGCAGTAAAAGGAATATTCGTTGTCATACTCATTTGAGAACACTTGTGGCAAAGCAGGAATCGTGCATTGTTGCCTGTGCCAAGATGTTAGTGAAAGTGGTTTGCCACTTCCTTCCTGGGACCTGTAATAAAGTGTGAAATGTGAACATGCTGCACAACGCTTTTGTTTCATTCTGAGATGATGATCTCCGTACAGTCAACAGTTTAGGTTGACAACGAATGAAGTGAAGTATTGAAAGAGAAGCACATTGTAAAGAAAAGGCTACTACAAAACCTACAGCACATGAAGAATGTTGAATAATCCACCTCCATTCATACGTGCTAAGTGAAACAACAATCAAAGTGTCAAAGCAATCTTTAGGTTAATAACAGATCCAAATTATTCATAGTTAATGGAATGGCTGAACAATGTTTGTGTTGAGTAGTCATGGATTAAACCACGTCCTTAGTACTAAATGGACACTGGTGTCAGAATCTCCACTTACACTTATTGTGAATTCAAAGTTCCAGCAGCATTATACACTGTTCTAATGAATTCATAAAGGATAACTAATTGTGACAAATGACTGCAGTCTTAGTGTTGTAGATGATATCACCACCCTTGAATCGTATTTCAGAACACATGGCATAACTTCTCTCCACAGAAATTGGGAAACTATTTATCATCTGAACATATACAAAGAAATTGTTTGCATAAATATACTGGTTTCTTAAAAAATATTTTTCCTGTGGACGGTTTCATTCTCAATTTCAAAAAGACGCATCATATTTAGTTCTGCACATATAGATGTACTGCACCAGTGGTAAATGCAACATAGGGTGAGGAAATAATAACTATGGTTGGGATGTCAAAATTTGTAGGTGCCCATGTCGATGATAATTTAAATGGAAAAAACTCAATTTCGAACTGCTAAAACAGCTTAGTGCAGCCACATTTACAAGTAGTATCATTACAAATCTTGGGGAGAGAGAAATCAATAACTTGACATATTTTGCATAATTTAATTCAGTATTGTCATATGAAATAATGTTCTGGGGTAACTCAATGTTAAGAAAGAAAGTGTTCATTGCTCAAAAACATGCTTTGAGAGTAATATGTGGTGCTCACCGATAGTCATCTTGTAGAGGCCTGTTGAAGTAGTTGAGCATTTTGACTACTGCTTCAAGGTCTGTTTATTCCCTTGTAAAGTTTGTTGTAAATAATCCACTGCAGTTCAACAAGAACAATGATCTACATAATTGCAATAACAGAAGAAAAAATAGCTTGCATTACTCTACATTAAGATTATTTTTAGCACAAACTGTGGGCACAATGCTGCCACCAACATTTTTGATCACTTACACGTTGATATAAGATATCTGATAGACAGCAAAGTTAAATTTGAAAGCAGACTGAGAAGGGTTCTCCTTAACAATTCCTCCTATTCCATAGAAGAATTTCTAATTTTGTAATGGCTAAAAGGTGATGGGTGGGATTTCTTAACTCTCAACAGTACTAAAAAGTTGTAGTTTATCAGCATGCATATGTTAATGTGTAATGTGCGTGTAAAATTGTTCGTTCCACATCCAGTTCCTCGCAGTATCTCGTAAGTGCAGTCAGTTTTAGGAAAAATGAACTATTATATTCAGTTCATACTGAATGCTGCAAAAATTGCAGCTCCATTACATTGCTTCCGTCACAAGAACGTCCCATTTGTTTGGACAGATGTGTGCCAAGAAGCTTTTTAGAAACTTAAAGATGCATTGCGCAGTGATTAATGCTTAGTTCACTTTGATCCTGCCAAACGAGTTGTATCGCAAGTTGACGCTTCCTGTTACAGAATCAGTGCAGTGCTTTCACACAGAATTCATGATAAAGACAGGCCTATTGCTTCTGCATCAAAAGTGTTGTCCAAAGCTCAATGTAACTATTCACAAATTGAAAAGAGGCTTTGGCTATTGTGTATGGTGTCACCAAATTCCACCACTATTTGTATGGCAAAAAATTCTGCTTCGTAACAGATCACAAGCCTTTGTAGTCCTTGTTTCATCCGACGAAACCGGTTACTGTACAAACTGCCCAAAAATTGCAAAGCTGGGCTTTGTCTCAATACCAGTATGAGATTGTGTATCGTCCAACAGCTCAACGTGGTAATGCGAACGCGCTTTCATGCCTTCCAACTGGCCCTGATAAAAACTTTTGACACTCCCGCTGCCTCTTGTTGCCTTATCGATGCTCAGGATTCTGAATTGCGTCAATCTTTTCGGCTGAGCTATCGGAAAATTGCACAACCACAGAAGCTGATTCAAATTCACACATCTTGGCGTCGTTCTTTGCATAGCATAAAGAACTCTGTAGGGTGCCGATACTTTGCGCATCGGCATAGCACTGCTGTACGGAAAGACGTGATTCTTGTTCAAAATGACAGTGGACAGTCACGTGTGTTGATCTCCAAAGCTTCGCATAAAGAAGTGCTGCAGTTACTTCACCAAGAACACTGGGGGATTGTTCGTATGAAACAACGTGTCAACACTGTACTTGGCAGGGTATGGCTGCCCTTATAGAACAGAAGACACCACAGCGTCATGCATGTGTGGAAAATCAGTCCACTCTACCACAAAAATTCTCTGCTTGGCAGTCACGATGGCAACATGTGCATATACACTGTGCGGTACCTTTTTGGAACACTTGTAAGTAGGCTGTTTATGTTTTCTCTATGTAAGTAGGCTGTTTAGGTTTTTTATTGGTAACGCCACCTCTGTATGACAATCACTGGCTGTGCTATGGGCAGTCTGTGTCTGCTTTGCATTGTTGTAATACTCGCCATTGTAGTGTTAGGCAGCTGGCTGTGAACAGCGCGTAGCGTTGCGCAGTTGGAGGTGAGCCGCCAGCAGTGGTGGATGTGGGGAGAGAGATGGCGGAGTTTTGTAATTTGGCATGAACTGCTATATTTATATATGATGATATCAAGGTAAATACATTATTTGTTCTCTACTAATATCTTTCATTTGCTAACTATCCCTATCAGTAGTTAGTGCCTTCCATAGTTTGAATCTTTTATTTAGCTGGCAGTAGTGGCGCTCGCTGTATTGCAGTAGCTTGAGCAGCGAAGATTTTTGTGAGGTAAGTGATTTGTGAAAGGTATAGTTTAATGTTAGTCAGGGCCATTCTTTTGTAGGGATTTTTGAAAGTCAGATTGCGTTGCGCTAAAAAAAATATTGTGTATCAGTTTAAGGACAGTCTCGTGTAGAATTGTTCAAAGGGGACGTTTCATATGTCGACCCTTAGCCGAGGATACCTCACTGGAATCTTCTGATCTTTTGTTGTAGTTTGTGTAATTAGTGTAGATTTTGTTTATTTCTAGCGCGTAATTGTAGAGAAAATCTCCTTTGTAGTTGCAGTCTTTCATTGTTGTACAGTAAAACAGTTGTGGCATGCATGTAGATTTGCACCAAGTATTTCGCAGCTGCGCTTGCAATTAACTAGATATTATTTTCAGTGCTATGTTAATGTGTTCTCTTATTTTTGATCTTCAAATTGTGTTTTTCTGTGTTGTCGTGTGAAATACTGTGACAATAATGGCGTGTGAAAAACGTAATACTAGGCTCCAAAGTAAACTGAGAAATGACAGTGAAAATGAAAGCAGTGTGTTAGCGCCACCGAGTAATGAATTAACTGATGTTCAAAGTAGTAATTTGGTAACTGTTCATAGGGAAATGGAGCAGGCGGCAAACAATGGCGTGGACAGTGAAACAATTAGTGAAGAGGGACGCATTATCGATCGATCGGTCGGCAACAGCTCGCCTCAGGAATCCGAAATGACAGGACACAATTTCGCAAATACTGTAGATTCAGGTTTTGGGTCATCACCGTTTTCTCAAATAAGTCAAGACACATTTTCTGCTTGTCAAAATGTGAATGTTGTCGGTGCAAATGCACTGCCGAAAAGCGTAGAGAAACAGATTCCAGACACTAATACATTATTATTGCAATTAATGCAACAAATGGAACAAAATCAGAGACAAACACAGCAACAGTTAGACACAGTGGAACAAAATCTCAAAAAGTTAGACACAGTGGAACAAAATCTTAAAAAGTTAGACTCATTGGAACAAACACTTGAACAAACACGTGAAGATTTAACTACTGAGTTACATAACATTGAATCGAAATGTCAAAAAGTCTGTAATGACGTAAAAACACAAATTTGTGAGCATTTTCAACCTATTTTTTCGCGGCATGAAAATGCATTACAGAATCACGAAGCAGCCATAAAAGAACTGCAAATTATTGTTCATGAAAATCATGAGACCTTGCAAGCTAAATTTGACTCAGTTGCATCTACCGATTCGGTTACGCAACTTGCAAAAACTCAGGAAAACTTTAAGGACACAGTAGATACTCTGAAACTTGGTTCAGAAAAACACACTGAAGAAATAAGTACACTATCGGAGAAAGTAGCCGAACTTTCGGATCAGGTCACTAACTTATCTACAAAGGTAGATGATGATCTGAATGACACAAGACCCGTAGCCTTCACTGACACAGAAGAGTATGAACAAATAAGAAAATTCAAACAAAATCAGAATCAAATTAATACACAACACCAAAGAGAAATCCGGGAAGTACAAGATCAGCTGACACAGGTAATACAAGAATTACGTATTTCAGAGGACACTCGCGCTCCAACACGGAAAGAGGGACTTAGAAATACGGAAAAGACGCAAAATAATAACACAGGGCATTTCGTAAGTTATGAAAGAAACTGGCAATGTGCACCGAATTTCGATATGGAACCGCCGACACGACGTAACAATGACCGATATGCTACTCGCCGACATGATGATTTTGACTATAAGCTGTTCATTACTACACGTAAATTCAAAACATTTAAGAATTCTGGCAACGACATTCATCCACAAGCATGGCTCCATCAATTCTCTCATTGTTTTCCTCCCAACTGGTCGTTGGAACACAGATTAGAATTTATGTGTGGCTACTTGGAGAATGAACCAGCTGTAAGAATGCGATCGGTAATTCACGATTGCCACAGTGAAGGAGAGTTTTACCATGCCTTCCTCTCAGCATATTGGTCTCAAGCCACACAAGACCGTGTAAAACATAGCATCATAATGATGAAACGTTTCGAACAATCTGAATTTTCCAGTCTTATGAAATATTTTGAAGACATGTTGCATAAGAATCAGTATCTTTCAAACCCATACAGCCCCTCAGAACTCATCCGCATTTGCTTAATCAAACTGCCTGAACATTTACGACATATTATTTTGGCAGGACGTTGCAAAGACGACATTGAAGCATTTCAGGGACTGTTACAAGAATTAGAAATTGACACTGACAATCGCGGAACGCGAAACCAGGAACACAACAATTACAGGTCACATCCGTCGCAATTCCGCGATGAAAGAAGTAATAACTTGACACGACAAGGCTATTCTCACAACACAAATCGTGACCAAAACAGACACCACCCGTATGACAACCGTTGGCAGAGTAGTAATAACTACAGGGAAAGATCACCTCTCCGTGGTAATGACTATCACAGAGACAATAAGAGAAACAGACAATATGGGAACCAAAATAAATACTATCAAGGGAGACAGAATAACTTTAGACGCAACGGACCAGCGCGCAGTTACGATTCAGGGAGAAATTCTCCACCATGTGAGCGACAAGAAAGAAACTATGGAATCTACCGACATGACGACAGACGATATGATCGTAACGACAGACCTGAATTGCATCAGAACTGGCGGGATTCAAACAGAGCAGGGCCCTCTCGTCACGGTGAATTTGTAGAAGTTAGGTCTCCAAACCCCAATAACGACGCGCGCCAACAAAGAGACAATAGGCAATGACTCACACCGCTGGCAGCCACAAAACGTTCTTATGACACTAACGACGCAGCTGCCGTAGCTAGTAATTACGTAAAAATGGAAGATATTAGGGACATCTTACTCCAAGAACACAACGTAAAACATAACAACGTTGCATATCCTGTGATTTGCATTACAGTAAATGACGTAAAATTTACGGCAGTACTTGACTCTGGCAGTCCCATTTCAGTAATCAGTGAAACAGCCTTTAGCAAATGCAACAAATCGAACGATTGCCCCACACTTCCGTTACGTAAGATTAAATTACAAGGTGCAATCTTTGGAAAAAGTGTAGATGTACGCCAACAAACCAACCTAGAATTCTTTTGTCAAAGCCACAGCTTCTCTACGAACTACCTTATTGTTCCATTATTGTCGACGGAAATTATACTGGGAGTAGACTTTTTGAATGAATACAAAGCAATCTTAAACTTTCACGATGCTGAAATAACTTTAGAAAAAGAAGGTAAGTCAATAGCTTTGAAATTTGAAGATTGGCTCTCAAACCATGATGAGGAAATTAATCGGCTTTACGTTCTGTTAGACAACAGTTCGGAATTTTCTACGGAACTAGACACTAACAATCACTCTGCAAGTACTGACAGGGATGATATCGACGGCGCATTTGACACTAATAAGTTAATTCAGAATAAAATTCAAACAATTGAGAATTGTAATGACACTGATAGGCAAGACCTTTTTGAGATTTTACAAGCACATTCCACAGTTTTTACTCATAAAACAGGAACAATCAAGGGATTTCAATACCAATTTCGTGTTCGTGAGCATACTAAATTTTGTGTTAGACCATATGTAATTCCAGCACATTATAGGGACCGTGTTAGAACAGAAATACAATCTATGCTCGATGAGGGCATTATTGAGCCTGCAGTAAGCTCATACAACAATCCATTACATGTTGTTGAGAAGAAAAATGGATCGATCAGGCTTGTCTTAGATTCGAGACAAATCAATACGATCATTATTCCTGAAACAGACAGGCCGCAAACGTTAGAAGAACTTCTTCAAAATTTTAATGGTGTAAAAGTGTTGTCTTCCATTGATCTCAGATCCAGCTTTTATCAGATCGAACTTCATCCAGAATGTAGAAAATACACAGCTTTCCTTTGTTTCGGCGTTTGTTATCAGTTTCGGAAACTTCCTTTTGGTTTGAACATTTCTTCGGCAGCATTCATTCGTGGGTTAAATTCCATATTACCTGAGTTCTTAAAACGTCACATCACCTTGTATGTGGACGATATTCTGATAGCAGAAGCTTCATGGGAACAACATAATCGCATCCTCAACAGTTTGTTACGTATTTTTGCAGAATCTGGAATTACAGTTAACTTGGAAAAGTCTGAATTCGGTAGGACAAAGGTGAAGTTTTTGGGACATATTATTTCTTCTGAAGGGATTCAGCCGGATCCTGAAAAGTTAGAAGCAATCAGAGCCATTCCAGTTCCATCGACAAAAAGACAAGTCCGCAGTTTTCTAGGTCTCGTAAATTTTTACCGTCGTTTTCTGAATATGCAAATTCTTGTTACACCAAAACTTTGTTCTCTCACTGGAAAAAATACTATTTGGAACTGGGACGAACAAGCACAATTGGAATTCAATTCTTTGAAAGAAGCGTTACTTCACGCGCCAATCTTAGCTCATCCAGATCTGTCACAAGATTTCTGCCTTAGCACGGATTCTTCTAAAGTCGGTCTTGGTGCCCATTTATTTCAAGAAGCCATAGAAAATGACACTACCATTCAGAAAACCATTGCTTTTGCTAGCCGAGTGCTAACCAAATCTGAAAAAAATTATTCCGTTACTGAATTAGAAGCTTTAGCTATCGTTTGGGCATTTCACAAATTCCGTTTCTTTCTTTCTGGTAAGCACGTAAAAGTATACAGTGATCATCGTGCATTACAATTTCTTATGTCTTCAAAATTAAATCATGACAGGTTAAAACGTTGGGCATTGTTTCTGCAAGAATTCCGCTTCACAATAGTCTACATTCCCGGCAAGGAGAACATTGTTGCGGACGCACTGTCACGCGCACCGGCTGGGCTTGAGAAAAGTACCACAGAAGGCAACCTCGAGAAAAATTTCAGTATTCTTTACATTCAGAAAGTCGCCTTTGAAAACTTCATCACCACATCTTTAAAGGACATTGCTCATGAACAAGATAAAGATCCGATTTGGAAAGACATCAAGAGCAAATGGCATGAAAGGACACACACACAGATTCGGCATTATTATCTGGTTAGAAACAACATACTGTTCAAACGCTGCACTGTTGATGACAAGCTATGGGTACTTTGCATTCCTGACGATTTTGTTAATAAGCTCATTTGGTACATTCATTTCAGCTACGCACATTTTGGTCCACGAAAATGTTATCATATTCTTCGAACGACTTGTTATTTTAACAATATGGAAAAGCGAATTCGAAGAGTCTTGTCTATTTGTAAACTTTGTCAAAAGGCGAAACCATCTACTGTCTCACATCGTGCTCCGTTGTTTCCTATCATTCCTTCTAAATTAAAAGAATTTGCTGCTGTTGATCTCTTGGGACCGCTTGTCAGAACATCTAATGGATTTTCGTACGTTCTAGTCGCTGTTGAACTTACTTCAAAATTTGTTTCTTTCACACCGTTACGTAAAGCCACTGGACGGTCTGTATCCAACGCCTTTGTTAAAAATTTCTTACGTGAAGTTGGACACGTTAGTAAAGTCATTTCAGATAACGGACCGCAATTCAGATCTGCTGTTTGGTCACGCATGCTTCGCAACCATAAAATCAAACCTGTTTTTATTTCATTGTACTCACCACATTGTAACCCGTCTGAACGGATTATGAAAGAAATCAATAAGCTTTGCAGACTTTATTGTCACAGAAAGCATCAGCATTGGGACAGATATTTACACTTATTTCAAAATGTGCTGAATGAAATGCCTCATGATTCCACTGCTTTACCACCTACTCTTGTACTAAAGAATGAAGAACCACCGAACAGAATCAGAGAGCTTGTACCTTTCCCAAATACACGTAAACTTCGACACAAAGACATAATTGATTTGGCTCTTAAAAATATAAAATCTGCAGCAGACAAAAGGAGAAAACTACACGGTAAAGCAAATACAAAGAAATTGTATATTGGTCAGAAAGTTCTCATTAAAGCTCATTCATTGTCACATAAGAAGAAACACTTGGGTCACAAATTCTTTCTAGTTTACAATGGACCTTACAGAATCCGACGTATACCACATGATAATTGCGTTGAAGTTGAAACTCTGCGTACTAGGAAGAGTAAAGGTTTACACCACATTTCACATGTAAAACCGTTTATTGAAAGATAATCTGCTTTTTAACTTTGTCTTTGCCATAAAACTTTTCACTTCACATTACTAGTATGCTTTGTCAGACTTAAGAAACTGTTAACATGCAACAATGTTTGAAGTTAAATATCCAGTCTAGAACCTAGGGAACATTTTTAAACAGGAATTACGATTGCATTGTTATAGTGAACAGACGTCACAGTGTTATTGTATTTGTACATTCTTGCTTGTTAGTTGCACGATTACGTAACGACTATCAGGCTTACATACTAAGAACCTATACCAGTACTGCTAATGAGATTTTAATGCAACATTTTGGTTTACTTGAAAATACATTCTGGGTTTAATGTACTTTCTGTGAGATACCAGACGGCACAGTGGTTAGTTTAAGTGACAACTACACGGTTTTATCACGACGCTACTAATGAGTGACAATTTACAATGTTGCTTTTGCGGTGTATCTGTTTTATATCTGCACAGTTTTTCTGAATTCTTCTGGAAAGTAAAACAGGTTTTAGTAGTAACTTTTGTGGTATAGCAACAATGAGACAGCCTTTTTTGTGGCACAACAATACGTTACTGTACAGTACTTTCTTCATCACGCCAATAACCATAATAACTATGATATCTATACGCAAAGCATTTCACTTTTGTTTATCATGCGGTAAGTACATTGACTTCTGCAGAACTTAGCTTTCGGAGGACGATAACTACGACACTTCCACAGAGATTATGTTACAAGACGCACAGTTTCGCGCTACAGTACACGCATTTGAGTGATTAATCTTATACTTAAAACACTTATTTTTAAATATTTTTTGAATTATAAAGAAAGTTTTGCGTGATACATTTCATTCCATTGCTGTAATCTGTAACACCTGAGGGTATAATTACATTAATCCTCAGGGGGGTACACGCTTACTTTGTGTACCATGTGTGTGGCAACCACAAGGAACCCTAGCTAATATGGTATTTGCTTATACAACTTTACACATCGGTACCATATTTCTCTAACACAGAATTACACAGCTATCTGATTATTTGACAGAGAAACAAACATTCTTTTTACTACATCAGTGACACATGTTTACGCAATACACAGTTGGGTAACTTCACACTTATGAAACTGTATTTTGTCTGTACTTTGAGAAACGCTCATATTTTTCGGAATCATTGTGATACTATGAGAGCTTTGAATGACGTATTTCGTAAGGGAGCATGATTTTAAAGTACGTTTGAGGTAGATGACACTATTGAAATGAGCAGAGAATTTTTTTAGGCTCAGAAATTATTGGAGGAAGTTACGACGATTTTGAGTTTTGACTGAGGTGTTATGATGTTATTATTACGACGACGATGTGTATTATGTTGTTGAGGAATGTTTATTATGCTACGTATTTCTCACGATGAAATATTGAAGAAGTGTCGACGAATATGTATATGTATAATGAGGTAAGGAATAATGAGTAGTGTTTAGGGACTCTGATTTATGAAAAGGATGTTGGAAACCAAGAAACGTACTTTAAGAGTTATGAAATGTGTGACTGTATCACAATGCTGACGAATATTTTTTTTTGGACACTTATATTTATAGGATTTTGTTTCTACAGATTTGCAACGCTAATTCTTGACCTGTGAAATATTTTTAAATGAGACTGCAACGGTAGCAGAATCTCCTGTCGTAAATATTTCCGTACGAAAGTTAAGTGACCACCTGCACGTAATGCGTCGCGGGCACCCAGCTGTGTCAGACGCCTGGAGAAAAAGCCATTATTGCGAGCCCTTTTCAGCGGCACAGGTAGAAAAAAAAAGGGGACGTGGGACGTGTCAAACACCTGGAGAACAAGCCATTAGGGTGTGCCTTTCATCGCTAATGCGACACCCTCGTTACTTGAAAACATATGATTACTCGCACTTTGTGCTAATTACTGAAATGCTTATGAATTGATGGGAAATATTCGTACATCTGCACACCTGATTATGACAAGCGTCTTTCTATGAGAGTTGAGAGAATTTCTACTAACTTATGAAATGTCACATGACTACTGAATGATATTTTTATGCTTTGCTTTTCATAGTTGCTTATTTCATTTGATATCTGGTTTCCAGCTGTGTTGCAGCATTGCTTTTATAAAATGAAATGCATTTGCTAATGTGAACACTTTCTGTCAACAGATCTATTAAATAATTATTTTATGATCCACATTCTTTAAAAAAGGAGCACTTGGAATGGAGAGAACAATATGAAGGGACTAATACCAGTAACTGCATCTATAATTTTCTTTTCAAGTACTTGGTAATTTCTTTTGTAGAATAAATTGTGATGCATCACTCTAATGTTAAGATGTGACATAGGTATTAGACATGGCCATTTTAGTGTAATATTTTTTCTGCTTGCGCTATGTCATGTTTAGGTATAAGTTGCTGCTGTTTGCCAGGCATAGTGTTATTGAATTTGACTTTTGCTCATTTATGCTGCTAGCTTTGCCAATCTGTATTTTTTGTCATTGCTGCTTGTGTTAATTGTTTTGTGCTGCTGCATTGCCTCGTCCCTTAGTTTAGCATCTGAGCTCAGTAGATTTAAGTTAGCTTAAGAGGGGGTAGACTATGTAAGAAACTGACTATGGAGAATAGGTAAAGAAATGCATTGAGAAAACAGGTTTAGGTAGGATTTTCTTGGAAATAAATGTTGAGGTAAGAAATGTATGAACATATAAATACAGAAAGCATGCTTAGATAGAATTTTTTGGGTGGAAACAAAGGATGAAATAAGAGGAAAGATATATGAAGTTTTAGGTTGGACTGCAGTACCACATGTTACACTGAAAATGAACCCTGTCCTTTCCCTTTTGTGTTATCCCACTATATGTTTGTGTACCCTTGTGTATTTGTTTTCTTCCTGTCTCTGTGTACAGTTTCATAGAATTTTTTTCTCTTTTAATATTAAGCTACATTCACTATGATGAGGAATACTGTTATCCTCGAATATAATTGGCATTAATAATATGTTATTTACTTTGTAAAGATGTTAGATATTGTTAATTCCGTTCTGTTTAATGCTCATGTGTGAAGTTGATGTTTCGAAAGTTATTGTGATCCTTTATGTATGTACTCATGTCATAATTCCACTGATGTATATGTTTATTTCTATTCTTTTGTAAAGCCTGTACTACAAATGTTATCTGTATTATTATGTTCTTTAATAATGTATTTTGTACCTTTGTAATTGTATTTTCATGTTGTAAATTTATAAAATTGTAATTGACACCAGATCATCTTATTATTAACTTGTAAGTTACATTTCACTGCACACGTTTCTGTTGGTCATAGTATATGGACAATATGTGAGAAGTTGGGACTGTTAGTGTTTGCACGTGTGTTACTAATTCAGCAAGGGACTGGATAACAGCATTGCTTGTTCTAAGGACAATTCCAAAAACTTTGTGAGTGCACAAGTGGTGGTTTATGGACTTGCTATATTCTCCGCAAGACTCTTCAATGGTGAATGTGCACCTGCACAATCGCAACAGATGGCTGCTGGCCATCTCTACAAGGACTACAGTGGGTCTGCACCTCTGGTGGCCCACCAATACCATTATCTCTACAAGGACTACAGTGGGTCTACATCTTTGATGATCCATCAATACCATTATTTCTACAGGGACTGCAGTGGGTCTGCACCTCTGGTGGCCCACCAATACCGTAATCTCTACCAGGACTACAGTGGGTCTGCTCTGTGATGACCTACCAATGTTCTTCAAAACGTCGAATGACTCTGCTGTGGGTTTGCTATGTTGTGGCCCATTATCTGTCAGCATATCAAGAGTCAGCACTGTCTTTCCATTGGAAGGACAACACTACTTCTTCAAGACTGCATGGAAATCCACTACTTCTATGTGCATTTTCTTTTACTGCTTGGACTTTGAGAAAAACTCTGCATTTTTACTGTGATGAACAATGTGGACTGTCTTTATGGACTGTGAGAAATTTTGATCTTTTGACCAACATAATATTAATAAGTGTGTGCATTTTATATCTTTGTTACTGTAATTGTGAAAAATTTTTGTCAAATCTGTATTGGCCAGTGCCCAACACCATTTGTAAAAATTTTTGTGGGGAGCATGGGGGCTATGTAAGTAGGCTGTTTATGTTTTCTCTATGTAAGTAGGCTGTTTAGGTTTTTTATTGGTAACGCCACCTCTGTATGACAATCACTGGCTGTGCTATGGGCAGTCTGTGTCTGCTTTGCATTGTTGTAATACTCGCCATTGTAGTGTTAGGCAGCTGGCTGTGAACAGCGCGTAGCGTTGCGCAGTTGGAGGTGAGCCGCCAGCAGTGGTGGATGTGGGGAGAGAGATGGCGGAGTTTTGTAATTTGGCATGAACTGCTATATTTATATATGATGATATCAAGGTAAATACATTATTTGTTCTCTACTAATATCTTTCATTTGCTAACTATCCCTATCAGTAGTTAGTGCCTTCCATAGTTTGAATCTTTTATTTAGCTGGCAGTAGTGGCGCTCGCTGTATTGCAGTAGCTTGAGCAGCGAAGATTTTTGTGAGGTAAGTGATTTGTGAAAGGTATAGTTTAATGTTAGTCAGGGCCATTCTTTTGTAGGGATTTTTGAAAGTCAGATTGCGTTGCGCTAAAAAAAATATTGTGTATCAGTTTAAGGACAGTCGTGAATAATTGTTCAAAGGGGAGGTTTCACACTCGCTTGTTGATGGTGGTTGACTCATATTGCAAGTTGCCTTTTGCTGTGCCAATGAACTCGACAACATCACATAGTGCAGTTCAGGCGTTGTCCTCTGTTTTTTTGTCTCAAAGGTTTGCCTGAAGTCATAGTGTCAGGCAACGACCCTCAGTTCACATCACATGAATTTGAAAGAGTCTGTGAATGCGTGGGGTTACAGCATCTAATTAGTTCACTGTTCCATCCACAGTCAAACAGCGAAGCAAAACGTTTTGTCAGAACCTTCAAGCAGCAGTTGGCCAAACTTCGCACCGCACACACCAGGGATCAAGCACTGCAACTGTTTCTTGCATCCTATCATTCGCATCCCTGAGATGGACCATCGCCGACAGAATTGCTTCACGGCTGGCACATCGGACACTGCTCCACCCTCATGTCATGTGCAGAGTGATCCTTCTGTATCTCTTCCCCCAGATTTACAGATCCTGAGAACAGTGCGGCCACAGCAGCCACCAGAGGGTATCATCAAGACTCCGTTGGATGACCCCATGGAGACGGAGCCTCTGCCCCCTCTCATCCTACCGACGAAGCTGGACCTGCTTACACTGCAGCAGTCACTGCCTTCTTCATCTGGTTCATGGCAGCAGTAGGTGGACATGTACCCTTCTGGTCATTTTCCGGGGTACGTTTCCGCCAGAGCTCAGGCCAGATGGTGGGGCACGGCCGGAAGCTTGACATCCCCTGCAGCCACAGCTCCTGGCCCGACGATGCACCCACACTCCTGCCTCCCTCACCATGGTCGTACTCCCTACACGATGACGGTCCGTCGCTTTGCGTGGGGAGGAATGTTCTGGCGTAACCACAAGCACCGGAACGACGAAGAAGAACGCAAGACCAGAGAAGGTGGTGAAACTACATTGGCCAATAGTGCGCTGACCAGGACATCACCATGATAGGAGTGACATCTAGCTGAAGTGAATATAAGTGCTGCTCCTGCAAGCTCGGCCGGACATTAGTGGAGTATATGCAGAGGATTACCACTGCCTAGCAGAGTGTGCTAGGAGAACGGTTATTAGTGATCCAAAAACTGTGTGTCAAACTTGCGGGAACATTGCATATAGCCAAGGACTATGAATTATATTGCCTGTTGCCCATCACTTGTGGTAACTTGTAGTACATTCAAGTTAATTATTGTCAAATCTGCTTTATTGAAACAAAACAACAAATTGCTTGAATTGTAGAGCATTCCGAGAACACTGCTTCCCTTAGGCACCTTATCCGAGATGAGTGGGCAAGACACCACAATAGTCATCTGCACAAAACAGTTACACTTAAAATATCCAGCATTCAAGTAGTCCAATGGATGTCAATCAGAAAAGGCTTGCACAGGTTCATCAATCTTACAGCACAATCTGGAATCCAATCTGACGCATCCATGCTGTCTGCTATGTATAGATGATACAAGTGGATTGCAGTGCCGGTGATTTTAATGTGGTAATTTTTTGTGAAGCACAGTTGTGACATCATACCGGGTGCTATCTGAGAGATACTGAAATTTCAAATTAGTGTGCAAATTTTTACAGTTGCACTGAAATACTGCTTCGTGTCTCCCCAAATACCCGTGTTGAATATTTATGGCAGGGGGTTGCAAGCCAAGTGGTTTGATTACTTGTTTCGGAGCCCATTTCCATTGCCGTCTTTCCATAAAATTGCAGTTTTGTGATAACTACCTGAAAGAGCAGTGTGCCTGTATTAAAGTGTGCTTGGGTAAACTGCTGTAGGAACACACCAAATGTTGAAGCAAGCTTCTCGAGACAAAACCTTGGATCAAGCAGAGACTTTCAATAGATATAAGCATTTCAAAAATGGAAAATGGCTGCAGATCATCCGAGACCTCTGCAACACGTTGGGAATAAATTATGGTACATGAAAACGTATTCTCTCAGAAAAATTGTAGAGGGAAGGATTGTGCTGAAATTTGTGCTGCATCTGATTCAAGACAGTCCAGACTTTCTTTCGAGGGTTGTAATTGGTGATGAAAGTTTGGTTTATGACTATGATCCAGAAAATAAGCAGTAGTTGTTACAGTGGAACAATCCATCTTCACCACAGCCCCCCTCCTCCCCAAAATAAAAGAAAGATCAACAAGTCAAAGGTAGCCCTGAAAGATGATGATTGCAATTCCCCACTAACATACTCAGCAGACTTACCTCCATGTAACTTGTCCACAGCTCGTTGTCTAGTGGTTAGTGTTGCTGCCTCTCGATCACAGGGTCCTGGGTTCGACTCCCGCCAGGCTTGAGGATTTTCTCATCCTGGGGACTGGGTGTTTGTGTTGTCCTCATCATTTATCATCATTATTGTCTTCATTGTCATCATTCGTGACAGCCACTAAATTGGATTGATAACAAAAAATTGGGCTGTGTAAAAACTGGGACTTTGTATGGGCGATGATGACCATGCAGTTGAGTGCCCCGCAAACCAAACATCATCATCATCCGTGTAACTTCTTCCTCTGCAAGATGAAAAATCGTTGATGGTACAAAGATTTGATATAGCAGAATCAGAGAGCCTGCTAAACACTTTAGCAAGGAAAGATTTTCAGGATGTGTTCCAAAAGTAGCAGAAACGTTATGATTGGTTTATTCCCTCCCATGGAGACAACTTTGAAGATGGTGGTGCAGAATAAGACCTAGGCAAGATGTAATAATTTTAATTAACATATTTCAGGACCTTTTGTACACCACCTCATCTGTAATGTTTGTATTGGTAGCTTTATGTTTATCGACTGGATAATTTGCGACAGTGATCCCAAAACCTGACGCAAGACATAATCCAAAACAGTCATGATTTATGCAAGGTATAAATGGCACATGTTAACAATCAACCAAAGATGCAATACAATTTCTGCTATCTCAACACTACAGAAAACAGCAAACATAAATGTACATGCTTGATCTCAAAATGAGGCTGCATTAGCATGAATACATGAAATTCGACTCCATCTCCTTTTGTGTAGACTATATTTGCATGTTGTTATCGATAGTGAAGCTATGTACTTTTGACGTCTCTTGTCTGCGAACAACTTTTTCTCTGCTAAAGGCAATCTTTTTAAAGTCTATCAGTATGCTATGTTTTCATGGCAAGTGTAGCATAGTGTTTACTTAGCAATCTTCTTACACTTAAGTGAGTCAATTTATTTTTTTCCCCCTTCAGGTAACAGTGTAACATATTGTAAGAAATTTCAGTTTCCACTGTTTTCAGACAGAATCTTTCACTCTTCAGCTTTGTCAGATGCTTATGAAATAAGAAATAACAGGATGGTTTCTGAAAGAGACTAATATCACAGTTCTGAAAAATATATATTTTTAATCCAAGAGAGGCAGAATTTGTTCCCAAATGAAGCAGGTTTCGAGAAAATTTCATTGTTGCTCCTCATGGATTATGAAAACTTTTATTTTTTTATGTTACGTTTATCACTGAAAGAGCTAGTTTTTTCAGAGTACCCAGATTTTGTATGTGAAAAAATACAAAATGTAAATTTGAACAATTGATTTTTGTTTGTGTGTGTTGTGTATTGCAATCTGTAAACATTATGTGGTGTCACCGCCAGACACCACACTTGCTAGGTGGTAGCCTTTAAATTGGCCGTGGTCCGTTAGTATAAGTAGGACCCGCGTGTTGCCACTATCAGTGATTGCAGACCGAGCGCCACCAAATGGCAGGTCTAGTCTAGAGACTCCCTAGCACTCGGCCCAGTTGTACAACCGACTTTGCTAGTGATGGTTCACTGTCTACATACGCTCTCATTTGCAGAGACGACAGTTTAGCATAGCCTTCAGCTACGTCATTTGCTACGGCCTAGTAAGGCGCACGAATGTAAAATTAGAGAGATTCGAGCGCGCACGGAGGCTTTCCGACAGTCGTTCTTCCCGCGAACCATACGCGACTGGAAGAGAAAAGGGAGGCAATGACAGTGGCACGTAAAGTGCCCTCCGCCACACACCGTTGGGTGGCTTGCGGAGTATGAATGTAGATGTAGATGTAGATGAACTTCTGCATTCCACAATACTGAGAGACAAACAGTTACAGCTTTTCTTTTGCACTGCACGACGTTTTCAACAAACAGATAGCGCAATGGGGTAGCTCAAGTGGAAAGGAACACTTCCTTTTAAATTTCTGCATCCTACACTGTTGGAAGTTCTGTGTAGTTGGCAGTTACGTGTTTTTTTTCATTGATTAGAAAATAGAGTCGAACGAATGCACTGGTTAGCCGAGGCAGCTAGTTCATGATGATTCGGTCAACTAAGTAAATGAATTTACGGAACTTGCTGCAAATTACTACAGGGTGCTTGTGTGTCAGAATTCTCATCCAATGTGGCGCAACGGCGTTATGATAGAAAAAGGAGCCACATAGATGAGGATTTGGTGCTCTGTTGGACTGATGATAAGTTCATATACTCATGGTCTTGGTTCGTTTCCACCTTCGGTCAATGATTTTAGATATGGAGAGACAGATTCTGTTCTCTTCTGGCTACGCCAAGTGAAGAAGGTATAATGGCATTGTGGTTTGAAATGTACATTAAACATGTTATTCCTTCTCTACCAAGTAGATGTTGGGTTGAACCACAATAAAGTCTGGAACGGCGACATGTAGAAACTCTATCACCAGTAACCTTTCTTATACTAGTTATTTTTTTTCTAGTGACGAAACAAACGCTATGTAGGGTCACAGGACACTTATTCCATCTTTTATTTGAGCTTCTGTATGTCGATAGAACTGGTTCTGAACTGGGAATGCAACTTAGACCGTCCTTAACGCGGAATTTGATCCCTTCGTGACAATACAGCTCGACTAGAATTTGTTGTTTGTTCAAAACTGCAAATTCCTCAACATCTCCACATACTGCACGTGAATGGGTTCGAATCCTGGCCTGGCACTAAAGATTTCATTATGTATTATAAAGCTCTAGCATGAGAACACCTATCTGCTGGTGGATAATAATTTTGATTTTTAATGTATTTTCATTCGTTGCCAACACTAACGATATCTGACGTTTTTGACTCCCAGTGAGACACAGAACTATTTGCGAGATCACTGTAAGTTCAAGGATGTTATTCCGAGCTGCTGGTGGAGAAAAATTCGGTAGCTGACGTCTCTTTGTGTGTAGCCAACAACGATATGTGTGGGGTTCGATTACCAGTCAGCACTGAACTCTTCGTCATATTATTTCTAGTTCAAACCTGCTCACATGTCGCTGCTGATGTAAGAAACCAATAGTTAACGTTAGTTTTCTCTTGGATATAACAGTGATAGGTGCTGGGTTGGAGTCCTGGGAAGGAAAAACGTTAATGTTTCGTCTCGTCGTTTCAGTTAAAACATCTTGCTACTGCCGAGAGAATCCGATATGTCACAGTTGATTATGCTTCAGTATCAATCCGATTATGATCTGGGTTCGAATCCCTGTCCAACTCAAAGCTTTACCTCACGGCATTTCAAGTAAGTTAGTTGTGAAGAAGCAATATTTAACATTTCTCGTAGTTCGTTAACAGGGACAATAGATGTTGGGTAGGAATTTGAGCCCTTTAAAAATGTTTACGTTATGTAATTTATAGTTGATATTTGCTAACTGATACTGTCTAAAATCGAGGTATATCACTCTCTGTATGCCTAATCAGGAATGACTGTTAGTTTCCGTCGGTCATGAAATCATTGCTTAGTCTGCATGACCTGGGTTTGAATCCATGTGCAGAACGAGACGGTTCGTCGCGTCATTTGAAGTTCATACATATTCTCAACTAGCAGCTCGTGAATAACCTAAAATTTTAATGTCATTTTGCTTTAAATAATAAGTACGGTATGGTACTTTGAAGAGGAAATCATGAATACGACGAACGTACTACGTGTGTTACCTATCTGATGTAATAATGAGAATGGTAACATTTCAGGTATGTCATTTATTGTAGTAAATGTGAACTTACAAGCTTTAAGGACAGTCTTATCTGTGATAAGGTGTTCCCTGATACTTGTAGTATCTTGGTATTACTTTACATCTTGAGTTATTGCGATACAGAGCAGTGTTTTCTAGTGGTGACTTGTTGGAACAATTTTCAATAGTCAAACGACTGTACCAAGGAGCGATTAGAGGACCTGCTAGACAGCTGCGTTATGGGGGTTGTATGCGAATCAGGCGACATGCAATTCAGGTCGTTCGGATACTTTTGAGCATGACTGTACATAACTACAGGTATCAGTTCGGACACGTGCTTTAATGTTTTCAAATAGCCAGTTTAAGATGCCTTATTTTATGGTTACAATACCATCAACATTTGCGCATTACTTGTAATATATTTCTTATGGTTTCTGATGTACAGGGTCTTGAAGACGACACTAATGCAGTGTTCAAACTGGTCACGTAATTAATATATTTTATAGAAAGTACGACTGTTGGTATTCCTTATTCCTACATGTCTGTCAGAGCTGCTTATAATTCCATAGTTTTCGGCATGTGACGACAGCCTTAGTTTGCGATTCCAAACCAACTATCAGTTCTTTAAAGTTTTGGGGAGCCGCCGTGTTTTAAACGATTGACACTGTCTCTGACAGTGGCGAGATGCCTGATGTTGTCTCTCTGAAGTCAAAAAACCTCACTTCTTGCCTGACTGGACGGCATCTGTCCCTGTTTATGACTTTCCCATACTGCCTTAATCGTTGAAAGGGCTGTTTGAGGTGTAACTCGTGTTTTCCAGTGAGATGGAGAACACTGAAGAATCATCCATGTAAGAGAACACGAAGTCCTAGGCTGAATTATTGTCAGGTTTGCACCATATTCTTCAAACTGTAAGGTATATATTGAAACTTGAGTACACCAAATGGGTAAAGATGGCTGTTACTTTTTTCACCTTCTCAGGCGATCAGTGTTTGTTCTTAAGTCTTCTCACAATCATTGATGCTATATATTTGGGTGCTTGCAACTGTGTTATAGAAGTCTGTCATGCGTAGAATCGGGTATGTGACCGGTACTGTCCTTGCATTGCATGCTTTGTGGTTGCCGCGTGAGCTGTGCGTTATTTTCATTGCTACTGCAACAACAGTGTTCCGACCTGTTTTGTGTACTATGGGGTATCAGTACCGTCTCCTATTAATTTATTTGGTTTATATGTCTTTCAATTGCCATTGATACTACTACTTTGAATTTAAACTACATCTTGTCTACCCTTACATAGATTGATAGGAATGGAGACTGTCTCTAGGAAGGCATCAAGTGAATTTTTAATCTGCATTTTTAAGCAGATGCATTTTGCTTTTATTTTTATTGGGTTTAGAGGTTATGGTATTTAGTCTAGCTACAATAACCTTGTGGTCTCTAAAACTCTGTAACCATCATTATTCTCCATATTTGCTGAGGATTACTTGCCACCAAGATGTCAAGTACGTTTTCACAACCATTTACATTCCAGATGATCTCCTTAACAAATTCCTCCGTTGTTCAATTGCGCCAATCTTCTATTGTCCTTGAAACCGGATGCATGGTTTCACCATCCGTTGTTTTGCGATCTGTAGCGTTCATTCCTTCTTGCATTCCAGCCTCTGTTGTGTAGTACATAACTATTGCGGTTCTCATTCCAATCTCTTCATTGTTCAACTTCATTACTCCAGAAATTTCCCGACCGTGAATGGTTTCCGTAAGGCGCTCCATTCCGCGTATTTCCGTTCCTTTTATTGTAATGGTTATATTGTGGACACGACACAGGGCCTGCGACGTATCTGTCAGACTTTCCTCTGTGTTCTGTGATATTTTCTGCTTTGAATGTATACTCTAATTCTTAAAGTGTGTTGCGGAAAGTACGGAGCTCCACATTACACCTGCCAGATAATACTTGTTGATATGCTGACGGAGGTTTGGTGTAACAATGACGAATGATTTCACCGGTAGAGCATGGTACGTGAAGATACGGGTAATTGTCAATCATTGCTTCAAGGAAATTGGCTGGACTTTTGTAGCCTGAACTCTCGAAACCTTTGTCAACAATCACCTCGTATTTTACGCGCTTTTGCGTCTCCTTGAACCAGTAGATATTTAGGAAGCTGTCCTTGAACTCCTGGTAACTTCTACACGTTATTGATATTCCGCGCATTTTCTCCACAACTGAACCTTGAAAGTGTCTGCAAGTAAAGTACAGCTTGTATTTTAAAGAGAGGTCAAATTGTGATATCCAAGTGCGTGGGTGAGTAAAATTACCCTCACCTCGGAAAATTTCGAATTTTCGTACTTGTGAGAAGTGTTGAAAATCAAATGGCGTTTCGCCGACAAATTCCGTCCTACGGAAAATATCGGACCTTTGTATGTCCTCGTTCGACGTCCCCACATTTGTGCTCCCTCCTCGGCTTTGAGAAAATACGACGTTCATCTCACCATGCCCTCTGCTCGATGCCTACGGTATTCAGTTATCCGTCCCATCTGAATTTGTTTCTGGTTCTGTTGCGTTCGCGCTTGGCCGCATTTGAATTTGTTTCCTTAGCGCCGTCTCCAATTTCTTCTCCACAAGCGTGTTTTGATCTCTTCCTGTTGCGATTTGAACGAAAGGAGAGTCTGGACCTCTTCAGTCTCTCTCACTGGAGTTGCAGTTGTTAGCTCCGAACCAGTCCGCAATTTGCGCAGCTCAGATTCTAATTTGCCCATGGGAGCTGTCGCATGAAAACCCGTGGTTTCACGTACTTTTGTGTTGATGCGCTGCTCCGCGTCATTTTGCCGCTTTTCCACGCTTTCGATCTTCTTGTTCAAATTGATCACCGCCTCTCGTCCTTGCAATCTTATGCATTTACTCGCTTTCGAGGCATCAGCTGCTACTCGCCTTGCAAAACTTACAACACTGTCTTGGCGCTCTCTGCCGCCTTCTTAGCATCATGTGAAGCCTTTAAACCTTTCATTGGTTTCGTGTGTAATTTCCGCAGGTTTTCCTGGAGTTAATTTGCCCATGACTTGCGTTCCTCTCGCATCTGATTTACCTGAGAACTGATATTTTTTATGTCCGTTCTCGTCTCATAAGTTTTCTCCTCCATTCCTTTTAGTCCATTAAACTTTCCTCCATTCCTTTTAGTCCAACCTCTATTCCCCTTAGTCTATCAAGTTTCTTCCCATTAAAAATGCCACTAGATTGAAGTCCTCTTCGAGTTCCTCAGTATCGTGATCGTCCGAACTCATACATGGTTTCTGTGGTGTTCTGTCTGCATCATTGCATTCAGATACCGCCCTGTCTTCTTTGTCCAGATTTCTAATAAGCACATCTGCCTCTATATGCTGTGGTATGCTCACATCTTCTATCACACGCGATCTGACACTGCCTCTCCCCTCAAGAAAAGCCATATCGCTTTTGTCTCCCTGATTTCCTTGTTGTACGACCATGTTGTTGCTAACACCATTCAACAGCAACGCCTCCCTTCGTTCAAAATGTGCCTCAACCGTTTCATTGCGCTCATCCTCCATGACGTACGGTATGTTTTATTTTCTCACTCCCGTCTACTTGTCTAGCTCTACTTCTCGTTATTATTCAAATACTCTATCAACAACAACTTTAATTATCTGTGCAACACGTGGACAACCTATTATCTAACTCGCAAGATATATGCAGTATAATACAATGACAGTAGTACACAAGATTCAGAATCAAAAACAAGCAAATACAAAGCAAATACAAAGTAAACACCACAAAAATAATACGACAACGCCGTTAGCAACGACGAGAAATCGGTCGACAAATGACACAGAAGTCGCTGACACAAATGCACTATAAATAAAACAAATAAACACATAAACAACACAATCAGAATATTGAATATCTACATCATACTAATGAACCATATTTTTCTTAATAATGTGGACCTGTTCGGCAAGTACGCAAACTGACAGCATCACAGAAGTGCCAAGGACCAAGATCCTGGCAGCGGTTCGTCAATTGAAAGCCTTCTACTTACGTTTCAAATCTAGACTTTAATAATAAAATGGGAAGGTACTGTTAATCAGAACTCAGGGAGAAGTTGTGATCTAAATGACAATAGCTTTATTCATCCTCAACAGCACAAGACAACAAAGACTAAAGGCTAAAGAAACATCACACAAACATTTTTATTTGACAAACTCTTTCACTGACATGGGGTCTATGGTGGACAAAGTGATCATCTGGGGATCGACACACGACACTAACCGGAATACTAATCGCTTTATCTGACTTCATACACTTTAATCCGTGTTATGGCAAAAAAACTACGCCACCATCAAGCATCTACACTCTACTATTCAAACAAAAGAAAAATATGATTGCAAAGAACCGGCTGCTGAGAAATATATATTGGAGCCCTACGCTGTAGCAGCGAATACATTACCGTCCTGCTGGTCAGGGCGGCACCCCACGACGCGTTCGTCGACTGAAGTCATGGACGGACGCAATCTGTTGTTAATGATGCGCGCCCGAAATATGCAAGTACGCGGTCTCGTGTTCGGTTAATTCGGAACACAGGTACCTTCCTACGATCCTCTGAAACCCACTCGTGGAGATAACATCTTGGACCTACTGATAACCCCGGGTTCCCGGGTTCGATTCCCGGCGGAGTCAGGGATTTTCTCTGCCTCGTGATGGCTGGGTGTTGTGTGCTGTCCTTAGGTTAGTTAGGTTTCAGTAGTTCTAAGTTCTAGAGGACTGATGACCATAGATGTTAAGTCCCATAGTGCTCAGAGCCATTTGAACCATTTTTGAACCTACTGATAACTAACAGACCCGAACTTTTCGACTCTGTAAGCGCACAACAGGGAATCAGTGAACATAAGGCCGTTGCAGCATCCCCGAATATGGAAGTAAATAGGAATATAAAAAAGGGAGGGAGATTTATCTCTTTAGCAAGAGTAATAGGAGGCAGATTTCAGACTACCTAACAGATCAAAACGAAAATTTCTGTTCCGACACTGACAATGTTGAGTGTTATGGAAAAAGTTCAAGGCAATCGTAAAATGCGTTTTAGACTGATACGTGCCGAGTAAAACTGTGAGGGACGGGAAAAACCCACCGTGGTTCAACAACAACGTTAGGAAACTACTGCGAAAGCAAAGAGAGCTTCACTGCAAGTTTAAACGCAGCCAAAACCTCTCAGACAAACAGAAGCTAAACGATGTCAAAGTTAGCGTAAGGAAGGCTATGCGTGAAGCGTTCAGTGAATTCGAAAGTAAAATTCTATGTACCGACTTGACAGAAAATCCTAGGAAGTTCTGGTCTTACGCTAAATCAGTAAGTGGCTCGAAACAACATCTCCAGAAACTCCGGGATGATGATGGCATTGAAACAAAGGATGGCACGCATAAAGCTGAAATACTAAACACCTTTTTCCAAAGCTGTTTCACAGAGGAAGACCGCACTGCAGTTCCTTCTCTAAATACTCGCACAAACGAAAAAATGGCTGACATCGAAATAAGCAACTGGAATCACTCAACAGAGGAATGTCCACTGGACCTGACGGGATACCCATTCGATTCTACACAGAGTACGCGAAAGAGCTTGCCCCCCTTCTAACAGCCGTGTACCGCAAGTCTCTAGAGGAACGGAAGGTTCCAAATGATTGGAAAAGAGCACAGGTAGTCCCAGTCTTCAAGAAGGGTCGTCGAGCAGAAGCGCAAAACTATAGACCTATATCTCTGACGTCGATCTGTTGCAGAATTTTAGAACATGTTTTTTGCTCGCGTATCATGTCGTTTCTGGAAACCCAGAATCTACTCTGTAGGAATCAACATGGATTCCGGAAACAGCGATCATGTGAGACACAACTCACTTTATTTGTTCATGAGACCCAGAAAATATTAGATACAGGCTCCCAGGTAGATGCTATTTTCCTTGACTTCCTGAAGGCGTTCGATACAGTTCCGCACTGTCGCCTGATAAACAAAGTAAGAGCCCACGGAATATCAGACCAGCTGTGTGGCCGGATTGAAGAGTTTTTAGCAAACAGAACACAGCATGTTGTTCTCAATGGAGAGACGCCTACTGACGTTAAGGTAACCTCTGGCGTACCACAGGTGAGTGTTATGGGACCATCGCTTTTCACAATATATACACTCCTGGAAATGGAAAAAAGAACACATTGACACCGGTGTGTCAGACCCACCATACTTGCTCCGGACACTGCGAGAGGGCTGTACAAGCAATGATCACACGCACTGCACAGCGGACACACCAGGAACCGCGGTGTTGGCCGTCGAATGGCGCTAGCTGCGCAGCATTTGTGCACCGCCGCCGTCAGTGTCAGCCAGTTTGCCGTGGCATACGAAGCTCCATCGCAGTCTTTAACACTGGTAGCATGCCGCGACAGCGTGGACGTGAACCGTATGTGCAGTTGACGGACTTTGAGCGCGGGCGTATAGTGGGCATGCGGGAGGCCGGGTGGACGTACCGCCGAATTGCTCAACACGTGGGGCGTGAGGTCTCCACAGTACATCGATGTTGTCGCCAGTGGTCGGCGGAAGGTGCACGTGCCCGTCGACCTGGGACCGGACCGCAGCGACGCACGGATGCACGCCAAGACCGTAGGATCCTACGCAGTGCCGTAGGGGACCGCACCGCCACTTCCCAGCAAATTAGGGACACTGTTGCTCCTGGGGTATCGGCGAGGACCATTCGCAACCGTCTCCATGAAGCTGGGCTACAGTCCCGCACACCGTTAGGCCGTCTTCCGCTCACGCCCCAACATCGTGCAGCCCGCCTCCAGTGGTGTCGCGACAGGCGTGAATGGAGGGACGAATGGAGACGTGTCGTCTTCAGCGATGAGAGTCGCTTCTGCCTTGGTGCCAATGATGGTCGTATGCGTGTTTGGCGCCGTGCAGGTGAGCGCCACAATCAGGACTGCATACGACCGAGGCACACAGGGCCAACACCCGGCATCATGGTGTGGGGAGCGATCTCCTACACTGGCCGTACACCACTGGTGATCGTCGAGGGGACACTGAATAGTGCACGGTACATCCAAACCGTCATCGAACCCATCGTTCTACCATTCCTAGACCGGCAAGGGAACTTGCTGTTCCAACAGGACAATGCACGTCCGCATGTATCCCGTGCCACCTAACGTGCTCTAGAAGGTGTAAGTCAACTACCCTGGCCAGCAAGATCTCCGGATCTGTCCCCCATTGAGCATGTTTGGGACTGGATGAAGCGTCGTCTCACGCGGTCTGCACGTCCAGCACGAACGCTGGTCCAACTGAGGCGCCAGGTGGAAATGGCATGACAAGCCGTTCCACAGGACTACATCCAGCATCTCTACGATCGTCTCCATGGGAGAATAGCAGCCTGCATTGCTGCGAAAGGTGGATATACACTGTACTAGTGCCGACATTGTGCATGCTCTGTTGCCTGTGTCTATGTGCCTGTGGTTCTGTCAGTGTGATCATGTGATGTATCTGACCCCAGGAATGTGTCAATAAAGTTTCCCCTTCCTGGTACAATGAATTCACGGTGTTCTTATTTCAATTTCCAGGAGTGTATAAATGACCTAGTAGATAGTGTCGGAAGCTCCAGGCGGCTTTTCGCGGATGGTGCTGTAGTATACAGAGAAGTTGCAGCATTAGAAAATTGCAGCGAAATGCAGGAAGATCTGCAGCGGATAGGCACTTGGTGCAGGGAGTGGCAACTCACCCTTAACATAGACAAATGTAATGTATTGCGAATACATAGAAAGAAGGATCCTTTATTGTATGATTATATGATAGCGGAAGAAACACTGGTAGCAGTTACTTCTGTAAAATATCTGGGAGTATGCGTACGGAACGATTTGAAGTGGAATGATCATATAAAATTAATTGTTGGTAAGGCGGGTGCCATGTTGAGATTCATTGGGAGAGTCCTTAGAAAATGTAGTCCATCAACAAAGGAGGTGGCTTACAAAACATTTGTTCGACCTATACTTGAGCATTGCTCATCAGTGTGGGATCCGTACCAGGTCGGGTTGACGGAGGAGATAGAGAAGATCTAAAGAAGAGCGGCGCGTTTCGTCACAGGGTTATTTGGTAAACGTGATAGCGTTACGGAGATGTTTAGCAAACTCAAGTGGCAGACTCTGCAAGAGAGGCGCTCTGCATCGCGGTGTAGCTTGCTGTCCAGGTTTCGAGACGGTGCGTTTCTGTATGAGGTATCTAATATATTGCTTCCCCCTAGTTATACCTCCCGAGGAGATCACGAATGTAAAATTAGAGAGATTCGAGCACGCACGGAGGCTTTCCGGCAGTCGTTCTTCCCGCGAACCATACGCGACTGGAACAGGAACGGGAGGTGATGACAGTGGCACGTAAAGTGCACTCCGCCACACACCGTTGGGTGGCTTGAGGAGTCTAAATGTAGATGTAGATGAAACCCCAGTGGATTCCAGTGTGCAGGTGGACCCATTTGCTGGTCTGCCAAACCCATTTGACTCCATGCCACGACTATGCGTGACGGAATATTCAGATTCTGAGACAGTCGACTCAAGACAAATAAGTACACCCACGCATCACTCGTTGTGTGCGTGATGCTAGAAGCAGTACTTCTGACGTTTCAGAAGATGACTGACACAGGCTCTAAGTGGCACACTAGCAAAGGACACAAGTCTCACCGTTTAGGTAGAGACCTACAGTTCTTTACTAGCGAAGCTCCAGTACAAGAGTGAGATCTCTTTCTGTCCACTTCCTCCTCAGCTTGGTAGCAAATCGCATTTACATCTTAGACTTCCCCCACTTTAGCACCGAGCGAGGTGGCGCAGTGGTTAGCACACTGGACTCGCATTCAGGAGGACGACGGTTCAATCCCGCGTCCCGCCTACTGATTTAGGTTTTCCGTGATTTCCCTAGATCACTCCAGACAAATGCCGGGATGGTTCCATTGAATGCGCACGGCCGACTTCCTTCCCCATCCTTCTCTAATCCGAGCTTGTGCTCCGTCTCTAATGACCTCGTTGTCGACGGGACGTTAAACACAATATCCTCCTCCTCCTCCACTTTAGCACAAGCCAATCACGAGCTGGAGCCCGATATTCGAAGCTGGGAGAGCGGCCCGTGCTTTGCATACACCGATTTGACCAATCAGAGCCTTTAAGTTTAACTAGGAGAAAAAGAAAAAAGATTCAGCTCCGCGGTCTCTTTCCAGTGCACATACGCGGTGTCTTTTGCTAACAACATGACCAGGATGGAACCACACTCCTCCATAAAAAGCTTGTTATCTCCCCTGTTGTGTCTATTTCAAAGTTTCCAAAGAACGGCCATAAACTCGCTAAAAGCCTTGTGCTTTCACAAATATGTTTTGTAACAGAGTCTGGACGTCTGGGCGCCAGTGGCGTGTCCCACGGAAATTCACAGAACGCTCACAGTTGTTTTGTCGGCTTCCTGCCTAACAAGGGCCCATCCTCTGCTTTATTGCCGGTCTACAATGCACTGGCCATTGCAGCGGCGACTTCTCGGCCTTAGTCAGTCTACCTGGATGCGGCTGTGTCGCGACCTGCACCAACCAACGAGTCTGCACAATGACACGGCGGAACTCGGCCGTCCGGAAATGTTTCCACTCAGGTTCCGCAGAAAAAACTCGCTTCCCTCGGCCCATTGTCGCCGTGCTCTTTTACTGCAGTCGTTTATATTGGTACACTATTCCTTTGAATGCAGGTAAAGCTTACCGTTATTCCTTCCCCAGAGCACGCAAGAAGGGCAGTAACTACTGCCCACCATTTCATCAAGATGTATGGAGTCAAATCGCAATAAAGTACATATTCACTAAGAACATGAAGCGACATAACACCGAATCAGAAGTCAGAGTGCCCTGCAATCTCTCAAACTTTCTGAGAACCCATTCGGCACCATTTCGGACGACATTTTAAGCCCACCACCGTCTTTATACATGTATTTTCGCCAGCATATCAAGGGTAGGTTGAAGTCACTAGCAACTACATTCCTAGTAGAACTGAAATACACTCTTCAAGGCTGGAAATAAGATACAAATCATACACAACAAGTAGACTTATTCTTACCCCACATTAATAGAAAATTTTACCCTTCTAGTTTTCACTGATCCAAACTTGTGAGACATCTGCTAACTGAAGTCTGCAGTCTCCATTACGACATTTCTTTCAACGAAATATGTCACCTAGGCCATTCAATGTTTCCTAGCTCATAGCATTATGTAAGAATTATTTTCTTCTTTTCAAAGTAAAAAAGCACCCTTTTGCTTCGACCAGCCACATGGGAATTGTGAGACTTAGTTTCAACGGTTTATTGTATTCAGCGAACGTCTGCTGTAGGTCATTAGTTGTTACAAACTTCCCTACATTAACAGCACCAGACAATGAACTATATTTTTGTACTAGGTAGAAAAAGAATTGTGAATAATGTAGTTTCAGCTTATCCAAAAATGAATACACCTAACACACTCCCTTTAAGGTATATTCAGGAAACTTAGAACAGTAAAATGGGAACTCTTCTGTAGGAACCAACTGATGGAGCTACAAGAAGGCCTGAGAAACTGAAACGATGTTCAGCCTCATTTATTATCACATTACACACCTCCTTTGCTTCTCTTTTCCATTCAGTCTTGCCCAACGTCCTTTTCTTCAGCGAGATATCAGTAGATTCGTTAGCACTGGTGATGTCAATTTCTTTTCAGATCTTGATAATGTTTATTTCAAATGCTGAAATAGACTCGTAAACGACATGTATTAGTGTCTCCATGCTGTAGCTGACTGAAGAGGACTTCAACTAACAGCATAACTCAACCAAAGAACTCCAACCAATAAATCAATCTACAACTGGAAAGAACTTTTTTGTGACCAAGAACATGGCAAATCGTAGATTCATTCGTTACAGAGTCCCCTTTCAACATGTGATTCATAAAATCAGTAATGTCTTTCTTGCAGTCATAAACTGTGTTTACCGATCAAGATTGAAAATTCCACCCAGTAGGACAAGGTCGAGCTAAATGCTTTCTCACTATCTCTTAAGAAATTTCGGTGTGGTGTGTGCTGTTTGAGAAGAATGCACGTATTCCCTGTAAACTGGAAAGAAAATATTTTCACACTGCGCTGGATTGATGCCACCTCGCTTATTATAAGATTAACTTGATGGGCATAGAAATGTACATATTCTGCATTAGCTTCGGATTTTTTCACAATAGCTTGTATCCCACTAGAGGAACCAGCCATAACAGATACCCTGTCATAGGTCTTTGCAATTATTTTTTGAGGAGACTCATTTTCTTTTTACCTTTCTAGTAGTTCTAGCCAACACGCAGCTAATGTCTGTGTGACATGTTTGGAAGAAGACAGGAAACTCCAGAGCCTTTCTGTTGATTTACCTCTTCATACGTAACAGTGCACAACAGCATTTGAAATATCATTAGGATCATCTGCTGTAACAGATAACTATTTTATTTTCTTTGAAATTTCTTCGTGGTGTACCTCCAAAATAAATTTTCATAAGTTTGTTTTGTATAGTTTTGAATGTTCCTTTGAAAACAGTTGCCTTGTCCGAATAATCTTTTAGTGCTGCATCCATTTCAGTGCTAAAATTAATCAGTCCTCTAAAAACACCGGGGTTTGATGTAGAGATTTAGTTTCATCACGACCCCTTATAGCGAATTCAAAGGAGCCACAGAAACGAATACAATCTATGAAAATATGTAACACATGCATATTACGCTTAACTTTCATTATGCTCTGCAATTTTTCTTCTATATACACTACCCAGTTGTTCAGCTGTGTTAACAGTTCCAAAAAATGTCGGTCTTAAACAGTTTTGTATAGGAACAGCTGAACATTCAAACTTCTTCATTTTGGTACTCAAATGATTTATTCTGTAGCTCCCAATTTCCTTCATGAAGGTTCTCCAACGAACAACAAGCATGTGAAGCAGAATAATTCATTTTTAACTTCACAACAACATAACCAATCACTGTTTTGGAAATATCCACTTTAAATGCTCGCTTAAACTGTCGATTTCCAGTATTAATATTTTGTACAGTATTTGAAACTGGTAACAGTCGTCCTAGTCTCTTTCTTTTCACTCACACTCCTCAAATTAGAAACTACATGATGAGCTAGTTCTCACTGTCCAGAATGTATCAGATACAGAAATATATAGAAGATTGCCGTATTAAGAACCAAAAGACTCATTCACCTTGAAAGACCACAACATCTATACGCAGGCTCCATAGAAATAATATTCATACACATGATAAGCATAAACATTACGATTCCAACAACACCGACAATAGCACAATTCTAGCCACTTAACAAATGTCACTCTGTTAGTATTAAATCTAAGCTCTTTTTACGATTGACAAAACTATGAAATTCAGTTACGCTGATGAGAATACACTTACTCCAAATTTCTACCCTCAAACCTAATTTCTGAATGTAAAAAATTTCTTATAATTGCTGTTGAAATATCAATATTGGTAGAATTCTGGGTGGTGTAATGTTGTACCTTAGAAGCTTGGGTAACAAATTAACATTATGGGAGATGTGTTCTCTGTATAGTGTTACCACCTAATGGGGCATTTGGAACTGTTTCTAGTCAGGGAGTTCGCATCCCAATTGCAGCACCCTGTGGTGTCACTGGCAAACATGCTACTCGGAGTTACAGACAGCCCTCGTCTTGTACCTATTGGAAGTAATGGGCTGCTCTGTATGGCGAGGAGTTGCCATAGGAGTGCAAACCCCCTAAGTTTGCTTCGAACCCAGCAGCGTTTTTGGGTTCATTACGTGGCAGTGGGACATTGACGACAGCAGGTAACATATTCCATGGCGTATATTAAGCTTTCTAAACCAAAAAAACCATAAAGGTAAAGGGAACATATGAAGTGTAAAATTATTTTGAGTTGTGCAACACTGCAACAATACCATGCACCGCCACTGCGACTTATGTCGTCTTGGATTGCTAAAATTTTTTGGGTATGAGCTGGTGAGGCTTTTCTGCTAGTGATGGGCTCGTCGATATCCTAATATGATGCATGGAGACGTGTTTGCAAGTCATCACTACCTTTGCAGAGCATGTGAGCTCTGGGAATTTTTGTAAAATGTTGTGAAAAGGAAGGTTTATTTGGATTCATGCCACCTCCGCCAATTACAGAAGCCTTCTATTATTGAGATCAGCAGTGAGATGTAAGTTGTAGAGAAAATCATCCCCTGTAATTGCCAAAACTGTTGGGATGTTAGGCAATAGCCATTGAAGCCACAACATGCAAATAGTATTCTCAGGCAGCAATCTATTCCCGCCAGTGTCTTAACATCCCCCCAAAACTGTTTGAGGGGGTTGTCCCCTTTGTTCGGCACGGAGTAACATTTGAAGACACAGTCCAGGCCTCAGTGTGAATTGTCAGATTAGACTATATTTTAATGCTACATAATATTGACTTTGCAACACTTCTTCAGGTTGAAAAATTTGAGTTTCGTTTAAGTGAGCAACTATGCAATGAAGTTTGTCTGCGTTATCTCTGACACTGAGCATGCATGAACCATAATAAAGGTTGTGTCAGCCAGAATGACGGTAATTTTACGTGACTAGGAGCCCTATGTGGCTTTGCTGTATGAAGTTGCCTGGGGTGCTCCGACTGGTCATTTGTCGCATTTTTCTCGGTTTGGTGCATGTTTGCCATACTCGGCTGTGGTTGCTCCAGTTTACTATGGGGGTTGTCAGATGCGACACTGCTGCACATTTCAAGTTAATGTCTTGCTCACTGCATGAGGTCATCACTATACGATTTTGTTTGCTTGGAGTGGTGGGACTCTACACTGAATTATTAGAGAGTAGTTTGAACATCGCACATTAATTTCACCTTGAACTTATGCCTTACAGTACATGACGCAAACAGAATTCCGCGCTTAGCACAACAAGACAATGAAATGAAAGACTAAAGTTACCACATACTGAATCAGATTTCATTGTTCATAGCCGATGTGTCGATTGACGATATCGTTATATTACTTATTAGGGTCTCTTCCCATTCCACATGCGCATGGAGCTACATAAGAGTGATTGCCTAAAAGCTTCTGTGTGCACTGCATTTATTCTAAACTTGTCGTACAGGGTTGTATAGGCCTGTATTCGTTGATTCATCACTTAATACTACTTCTTGAAACTTTGTAAGCTTTCTCGGTATAGTTTATCTATCTCCAAACATTTACCAGTTCAGATTTTTCAGTGTCTCCATGGTGCTCTCCCATGGATCAAATATGTGACCACACGTGCTGCCCTTCTTTGTATCGGTTCAATATCCCCTGATAATCCTATTTGGGATGGGTCCAAACACTTGAGGAATATTCCATGATGGATCACATGGGTGCGCTGTAAGCATTCTCCTTTGTAGATGCACTGCACTTTCCAAGGATCTAACCAATGAATCGAAGTTTCCCACCTGCATTACGTACAACTCAGATTATGTGTAATTCCGTGTTATATCTTTACTCAGATAGTTGTAGTAGTTGACTGATTCCAATATTACTAATTAGTCTATCTTGTGACGAGCAGAATTTTACTTTTATGAACATTTAAGGTTAGCTGTCAATCTTAGCATTAGTTTGAAATTTTGTACAACTTTTTCAGGCAGCACTTCATTATAGATAACTGCCTCATCTGCGAAGAGGGTTATGAAAGTATTACTATCTCTTTGAAGGTAACGATCAGCACTGTCTGCCAGGTCATTAAATGACACATGGATAGCCAGGGTCTCGGTACACTACCTTGTGACACACTGAAATTTATTTATGCAATTAGCGTCGTCCCCTCATTCGAGACAACTAGCTGTGCCATCCCTGGTTTTCTCAAACCATTTCAGGCAAATTCCTGGGGGTTCCTTCAGCAAAGTCGAGTCTGACCACCTGTTCTATTCCTCATAACGCACACTTATGTATTCCTCTCTCTCTCTCTCTCTCTCTCTCCTTGTGTGTGTGTGTGTGTGTGAGTGTGTGTGTGTGTGTGGTGTTATTACGAGGGTAATCCCAAAAGTAGGGTCTCCTATTTTTTATAAGTACATAGACCTGTTTATTTCTACAATGGTTTACATCAGTTTACAGCTTGAACATTTAGCTATTTTTCGACATAATCACCATTTCTGTCATTGCATTTTTGTAGACGCTGTGGCAGTTTTTGTATGCCCATGTCATACCAGCTCGCCGCCGTGCTGTTCAGAAAGTTATGAACCTCTTCTTTCACCTCGTCGACGGAGCTGAATCGCTGGGACCACAACTTACGCTGATAGGTACTGTGAGACTTTGAAAAAACTCAAACGGGCAATTTAGAACCGGAGAAGAGGAATGTTGAGCAAGGGCGTACACATTCTCCATGACAACGCTCGCCCACACATCGCTCGGCAAACCGTTGCTCTCCTGCAACAGTTTCAGTGGAACATAATCACCCACCCACCCTATAGTCCTGACTTGGCGCCCAGTGACTATCACCTTTTCTCTACGTTAAAAGAACATTTGTCCGGAAAGCGATTCAGCTCCGACGACGAGGTGAGAAAGAAGAACAGCATGGCGGCGAGATGGTATGACATGGGTATACAAAAACTGCCACAGCGTCTACAAAAATGCATCGACAGGAAAGGTGATTATGTCGAAAAATAGCGAAATGTTCAAGCTGAAAACTGATGTAAACCATTGTAGAAATAAACAGGTCTATGTACTTAAAAAAGGGAGACCTTACTTTTGGGATTACCCTCATATCTACTATTATCGTTGTATCAGAGTGACAATTCCTATGCTCTTGTGAGATGATCCTTGGATGAGTTAAAAACTGTACATTTATTTGTGATGGCTAAAAAGTTTGTATGCTAGAAGCCAATAAAAATAAGAAAATGATTTATGTGCACCCAACGAGATCTGCCGTTAATTATCTTCGGCATGTAAAGCACAACTGTGATGTAAAGTCTGTGGTTTTCGGAGTAACGTCAGAGCAAGCATCTTTGGTATTGTATGTGTTTGTGTGTATGTGGCGTCGTATGGAGATATTTTTAAGTGGATTTGAATTTCGCGAGAAGTCAGCTGTGTTGTTATAGAGACAAGACATTCCAGACAACTTTCGTAAACGGATTATAACATGTATGCGCAGTGTATGGAGAGACTTAAATGAACAGAACGAAATTCAATTTTGTTAAAGAGTGAGTGCATCTCAGTGCTGCAAACAATCTCAAAAAGAGACTGTCGATGTAATATACAGGTGAAGTGATAGTTCTGAGGCATTGTATTTGTGAATAATTTGTTAACAAGTAGGGTCCTGGATGACGGAGAACGATAATGTGAACGGCTGTGTAAAGGTATGTTTTGCAGATAAGTATTTCTGCTTTCGCATTGTTTACTGCCCCGCGAGTAAACTTATTTCCTTAATTTGAATTGATCCTGAAACTGAGGTGCGACTGTATTTCCAGTATGTTACAAAAATAACCAAAAATACAACATGAAATTGACCCCTTAAAAAGCTTTAGCCTGTTCTGCTTGTTCATAATCTTCAGGGAACCAGCGCATTGCAGAACGGTTCTAATTTTTGTTATCACGGTACTTTTTAAGATATAAAACGCAAGGAAAAATTTTAATTTTAGAGCGATTGTGTTATGCATTCTCACCTTGCTGTGTTAACTGCATCCTGTGTAAAGAAGAATCGTTCTCATGGTATAATTACAGTCCCAGCATACACCATCTATGATGTGTGTGTGTACAACTAAAGCAAGCCCCCAGTGATAACACTTGGCACTCTGATAACACATCTGTGAGTAATCATCATCTGCATCCATGGTGAAAAGAGCTTCATCGGGATGCTCTATGGAATGCCTTACCTGCATTAAATGTTTATTTTTATAGAAGGCCGCACTTGGGCTGTCATACATTAGTAATAATTGCTGCAACTGAAGTACCCCCCAAAGCCAGATGACAATGGATAGACGGGACTTGTGGGTCACAGTTGATCGAAGATTAGGCATCAAAGATGGGACAGTAAGTCATGATGGCGTCATTAGTTACCATTTACTGTACACAACTGCTCTCATGGGCAACATTTCACACCTGAATCTCGGCATCCCAGGACACAGTCTGTACTGATGAATGCCACAAAGCCCTGGGAGCTATACAGCCAGTGTGTAAGAACTGACCAGCCACCCATGTTGAGAGACACCTCATGGCCACTTAAAATTATTCCATATGTTGAGAGACTGCCATGTCCTAATGTTTTGCCATACTGGTAGTGGAAGGCGGTATGGAAACATTGGAATATGCGTTTATGCCTACCTGGCCACTTCACCAAACTTTTGACCCTCGACAGTATTAAATCAAATGCTGTCTATAGCATAGTGTTTGGAAGTGCAGTTGTAAAGATAAAAGAGTCAATTTTATGCATGTCCTTTGGTAGTACTGATATTCCAGTGATCATCCATTTTGATTAGTATTTTCAGAGTGTTGGTTATCTCTGTGCAGTAAAAGGAATATTCATAGTCATACTCATTTGAGAACACTTGTGGCAAAGCAGGAATCGTGCATTGTTGCCTGTGCCAAGATGTTAGTGAAAGTGGTTTGCCACTTCCTTCCTGGGACCTGTAATAAAGTGTGAAATGTGCACATGCTGCACAACGCTTTTGTTTCATTCTGAGATGATGATCTCCGTACAGTCAACAGTTTAGGTTGACAACGAATGAAGTGAAGTATTGAAAGAAAAGCACATAGTAAAGAAAAGGCTACTACAAAACCTACAGCACATGAAGAATGTTGAATAATCCACCTCCATTCATACGTGCTAAGTGAAACAATAATCAAAGTGTCAAAGCAATCTTTAGGTTAATAACAGATCCAAAGTATTCATAGTTAATGGAATGGCTGAACAATGTTTGTGTTGAGTAGTCATGGATTAACCCACGTCCTTATTACTAAATGGACATTGGTGTCAGAATCTCCACTTACACTTATTGTGAATTCAAAGTTCCAGCAGCTTTATACACTGTTCTAATGAATTCATAAAGGATAACTAATTGTGACAAATGACTGCAGTCTTAGTGTTGTAGATGATATCGCCACCCTTGAATCGTATTTCAGAACACATGGCATAACTTCTCTCCACAGAAATTGGGAAACTATTTATCATCTGAACATATACAAAGAAATTGTTTGCATAAATATACTGGTTTCTTAAAAAATATTTTTCCTGTGGACGGTTTCATTCTCAATTTCAAAAAGACACATCATATTTAGTTCTGCACATCTAGATGTACTGCACCAGTGGTAAGTGCAACACAGGGTGAGGAAATAATAACTTTGGTTGAGATGTCAAAATTTGTAGGTGCCCATGTCGATGATAATTTAAATGGGAAAAACTCAATTTCAAACTCCTAAAACAGCTTAGTGCAGCCACATTTACAAGTAGTATCATTACAAATCTTGGGGAGAGAGAAATCAATAACTTGACATATTTTGCATAATTTAATTCAGTAATGTCATATGAAATAATGTTCTGGGGTAACTCAATGTTTAGAAAGAAAGTGTTCATTGCTCAAAAACATGCTTTGAGAGTAATATGTGGTGCTCACCGACAGTCATCTTGTAGAGGCCTGTTGAAGTAGTTGAGCATTTTGACTACTGCTTCAAGGTCTGTTTATTCCCTTGTGAAGTTTGTTGTAAATAATCCACTGCAGTTCAACAAGAACAATGATCTACATAATTTCAATAACAGAAGAAAAAATAACTTGCATTACTCTACATTAAGATTATTTTTAGCACAAACTGGGGGCACAATGCTGCCACCAACATTTTTGATCACTTACACGTTGATATAAGATATCTCATAGACAGCAAAGTTAAATTTGAAAGTAGACTGAGAAGGGTTCTCCTTAACAATTCCTCCTATTCCATAGAAGAATTTCTAATTTTGTAATGGCTAAAAGGTGATGGGTGGGATTTCTTAACTCTCAACAGTACTAAAAAGTTGTAGTTTATCAGCATGCATATGTTAATGTGTAATGTGCATGTAAAATTGTTCGTTCCACATCCAGTTCCTCGCAGTATCACATAAGTGCAGTCAGTTTTAGGAAAAATGAACTATTATATTCAGTTCATACTGAACGCTGCAAAAATCGTAGCTCCATTACATTGCTTCCGGCACAAGAATGTCCCCTTTGTTTGGACAGATGTGTGCCAAGAAGCTTTTTAGAAACTTAAAGATGCATTGCGCAGTGATTGATGCTTAGTTCACTTTGATCCTGCCAAACGAGTTGTATCGCAAGTTGACGCTTCCTGTTACAGAATCAGTGCAGTGCTTTCACACAGAATTCGTGATACAGACAGGCCTATTGCTTCTGCATCAAAAGTGTTGTCCAAAGCTCAATGTAACTATTCACAAATTGAAAAGAGGCTTTGGCTATTGTGTATGGTTTCACCAAATTCCACCACTATTTGTATGGCAAAAAATTCTGCTTAGTAACAGATCACAAGCCTTTGTAGTCCTTGTTTCATCCGACGAAACCGGTTGCTGTACAAACTGCCCAAAAATTGCAAAGATGGGTTTTGTCTCAGTACCAGTATGAGATTGTGTATCATCCAACAGCTCAACGTGGTAATGCGAACGCGCTTTCGTGTCTTCCAATTGGCCCTGATAAAAACTTTTGACACTTCCGCTGCCTCTTGTTGCCTTATCGATGCTCAGGATTCTGAATTGCGTCAATCTTTTCGGCTGAGCTATCGGAAAATTGCACAGCCACAGAAGCTGATTCAAATTTGCACATCTTTGCGTCGTTCCTTGCATAGCATAAAGAACTCTGTAGCGTGCCGATACTTTGCGCGTCGGCATAGCACTGCTGTACAGAAAGATGTGATTCTTGTTCAAAATGACAGTGGACAGTCACGTGTGTTGATCTCTAAAGCTTCGCATAAAGAAGTGCTGCAGTTACTTCACCAAGAACACTGGGGGATTGTTCGTATGAAACAACGTGTCAACACTGTACTTGGCAGGGTATGGATGCCCTTATAGAACAGAAGACATCACAGTGTCATGCATGTGCGGAAAATCAGTCCACTCTGCCACATAAATTCTCTGCTTGGCAGTCACGGTGGCAACATGTGCATATACACTGAGCAGCACCTTTTTGGAACACTCGCTGGTTGATGGTGGTTGACTCATATTGCAAGTTGCCTTTTGCTGTGCCAATGAACTCGACAACATCACATAGTGCAGTTCAGGCGTTGTCCTCTGTTTTTTGTCTCAGAGGTTTGCCTGAAGTCATAGTGTCAGGCAACGACCCTCAGTTCACATCACATGAATTTGAAAGAGTCTGTGAATGTGTGGCGTACAGCATCTAACTAGTTCACTGTTCCATCCACAGTCAAACAGCGAAGCAAAACGTTTTGTCAGAACCTTCAAGCAGCAGTTGGCCAAACTTCACAACGCACACACCAGGGATCAAGCACTGCAACTGTTTCTTGCATCCCATCATTCACATCCGTGAGATGGACCATCGCCGACAGAATTGCTTCACGGCTGCTGCATCGGACAGTGCTCCACCCTCATGTTATGTGCAGAGTGATCCTTCTGTATCTCTTCCCCCAGATTTACAGATCCTGAGAACAGTGCGGCCACAGCAGCCACCAGAGGGTATCATCACGACTCCGTTAGATGACCCCATGGAGACGGAGCCTCTGCCCCCTCTCATCCAACCGATGGAGCTGGACCTGCCTACACTGCAGCAGTCGCTGCCTTCTTCATCTGGTTCATGGCAGCAGTAGGTGGACATGTACCCTTCTGGTCATTTTCCGGGGTACGTTTCCGCCAGAGCGCAGTCCAGATGGCGGGGCACGGCCGGAAGCTTGACATCCCCTGCAGCCACAGCTCTTGGCCCGATGATGCGTCCACACTCCTGCCTCCCCCACCATGGTCATACTCCCTACACGATGACGGTCTGTCCCTTTGCGTGGGGAGGAATGTTCTGGCGTAACCACAAGCACCGGAACGAAGAAGAAGAACGCAAGACCAGAGAAGGTGGTGAAACTACATTGGCCAATAGTGCGCTGACCAGGACATCACCATGACAGGAGTGACATCTAGCTGAAGTGGATATAAGTGCTGCTCCTGCAAGCTCGGCCGGACATTAGTGGAGTATATGCAGAGGATTACCACTGCCTAGCAGAGCGTGCTAGGAGAACGGTTATTAGTGATCCAAAAACTGTGTGTCAAACTTGCGGGAACATTGCATATAGCCAAGGACTCTGAATTATATTGCCTGTTGCCCATCACTTGTGGTAACTTTTAGTACATTCAAGTTAATTATTGTCAAATCTGCTTTATTGAAATAAAACAACAAATTGCTTGAATTGTAGAGCATTCCGAGAACACTGCTTCCCTTAGGCACCCTATACGAGACGAGTGCGCAAGACACCACAGTAGTCATCTGCACAAAACAGTTACACTTAGAATATCTAGCATTCAAGTAGTCCAATGGATGTCAATCAGAAAAGGCTTGCACAGGTTCATCAATCTTACAGCTCAATCTGGAATCCAATCTGACGAATCCATGCTGTCTGCTATGTATAGATCATACAAGTGGATTGCAGTGACGGTGATTTTAATGTGGTAATTTTGTGAAGCACAGTTGTGACATCATACTGGGTGCTATCTGAGAGTTACTGAAATTTCAAATTAGTGTGCAAATTTTTACAGTTGCACTGAAATACTGCTTCGTGTCTCCCCAATTCCCTTCTTGAATATTTATGACAGGGGGTTGCAAGCCAAGTGGTTTGATTACTTGTTTTGGAGCCCATTTCCATTGCCGTCTTTGCATAAAATTGCAGTTTTGTGATAACTACCTGGAAGAGCAGTGTGCCTGTATAAAATTGTGCTTGGGTAAACTGCTGTAGGAACACACCAAATGTTGAAGCAAGCTTCTCGAGACAAAACTTTGGATCAAGCACAGACTTTCAATAGATATAAGCATTTCAAAAATGGAAAATGGCTGCAGATCGTCCGAGACCTCTGCAACACGTTGGGTATAAATTATGGTACATGAAAACGTATTCTCTCAGAAAAATTGTACAGGGAAGGATTGTGCTGAAATTTGTGCTGCATCTGATTCAAGACAGTCCAGACTTTCTTTCGAGGGTTGTAATTGGTGATGAAAGTTTGGTTTATGAGTATGATCCAGAAAATAAGCAGTAGTTGTTACAGTGGAACAATCCATCTTCACCACAGCCCCCCTCCTCCCCAAAATAAAAGAAAGATCAACAAGTCAAAGGTAGCCCTGAAAGATGATGATTGCAATTCCCCACTAACATACTCAGCAGACTTACCTCCATGTAACTTGTCCACAGCTCGTTGTCTAGTGGTTAGTGTTGCTGCCTCTCGATCACAGGGTCCCAGGTTCGATTCCCGGCAGGCTTGAGGATTTTCTCTTCCCGGGGACTGGGTGTTTGTGTTGTCCTCATCATTTATCATCATTATTGTCTTCATTGTCATCATTCGTGACAGCCACTAAATTGGACTGAGTAACAAAAAATTGGGCTGTGTAAAAATTGGGACTTTGTATGGGCGATGATGACCATGCAGTTGAGTGCCCCGCAAACCAAACATCATCATCATCCATGTAACTTCTTCCTCTGCAAGATGAAAAATCGTTGATGGTACAAAGATTTGATATAGCAGAATCAGAGAGCCTGCTAAACACTTTAACAAGGAAAGATTTTCAGGATGTGTTCCAAAAGTAGCAGAAACATTATGATTGGTTTATTCCCTCCCATGGAGACAACTTTGAAGATGATGGTGCAGAATAAGACCTAGGCAAGATGTAATAATTTTAATTAACATATTTCAGGACCTTTTGTACACCACCTCATCTGTAATGTTTGTATTGGTTGTTTTATGTTTATCGACTGGACAATTTGCGACAGTGATCCCAAAACCTGACGCAAGACATAATCCAAAACAGTCATGATTTATGCAAGGTATAAATGGCACATGTTAACAATCAACCAAAGATGCAATACAATTTCTGCTATCTCAACACTACAGAAAACATCAAACATAAATGTACATGCTTGATCTCAAAATGAGGCTGGATTAGCATGTATGCATGAAATTCGACTCCATCTCCTTTTGTGTAGACTATATATGCATGTTGTTATCGATAGTGAAGCTATGTACTTTTGACGTCTCTTGTCTGAGAACAACTTTTTCTCTGCTAAAGGCAATCTTTTTAAAGTCTTATCAGTATGCTATGTTTTCATGGCAAGTGTAGCATAGTGTTTACTTAGCAATCTTCTTACACTTAAGTGAGTCAATTTATTTTTTTCCCCCTTCAGGTAATAGTGTAACATATTGTAAGAAATTTCAGTCCCCACTGTTTTCAGACGGAATCTTTCACTTTTCAGCTTTGTCAGATGCTTATGAAATAAGAAATAACAGGATGGTTTCTGAAAGAGACTAATATCACAGTTCTGAAGAATATATATTTTTAATCCACGAGAGGCAGAATTTGTTCCCAAATGAAGCAGGTTTCAAGAAAATTTCGTTGTTGCTCCTCATGGATTATGAAAACTTTTATTTTTTTATGTTACGTTTATCACTGAAAGAGCTAGTTTTATCAGAGTACCCAGATTTTGTATGTGAAAAAATACAAAATGTAAATTTGAACAATTGATTTTTGTTTGTGTGTGTTGTGTATTGCAATCTGTAAACATTATGTGGTGTCACCGCCAGACACCACACTTGCTAGGTGGTAGCCTTTAAATTGGCCATGGTCCGTTAGTATAAGTAGGACCCGTGTGTTGCCACTATCAGTGATTGCAGACCGAGCGCCGCCACACGGCAGGTCTAGTCTAGAGACTCCCTAGCACGCGGCCCAGTTGTACAGCCGACTTTGCTAGTGATGGTTCACTGTCTACATACGCTCTCATTTGCAGAGACGACAGTTTAGCATAGCCTTCAGCTACGTCATTTGCTACGACCTAGTAAGGTGCCATATTTGGTTACTATGAATGTATTCTGAACAGATAATACTGTGAATCTTGTACCGTCAAGAGCAACGTTCATCATTAATGGATTAAAGTTAAGTATCAAACTAATTATGTCCCCTTTCTGAATTCTAATTCATTGTCATGTTCCAGACTTCACGTCAGTCTAGTTCTTCCCTCCTCACGCCAGCCTGCGTGAGCTAAAATGCGTGCATTTCAGTCTCCACTAGTAACGCGGTGTTGTCTCTTCTGCCAACACAACACATTATACAAGTTCAACATGAAATTTTTGCAAGTGTTTGCTTTTGTTGTCTTACATTCACAGTCACAATTTTTTCTTTGTTTAATAAATCACTTGATATTTCAACTTATGTTTCTAAAGTGATAATATGATGAAAATACTATTGCAGAAATTAAGTTAAAATCGACTGGATATTTTCAATATTGAAAGTTGCATTAACATAGCAAATGTGTATTGTAATTGCTTCAGTGACAATAAGTTACAGCTTTATTACATTTTTGAGTCAATGAATTCTCATCTAGTTGGAAAAGAATAAACATTGCCATACAGTACAACATTTCAGGGCTTTCTTCATATATGACAACAGCTCTATAATGTGGACAACCATGGTAAATTGAACTTGAATAAAACTGCGGACAGCTGTTAATTGATAATTCATTGACACAACCAGTTTCGCTGGTTTTGGCTACCCATGTTATAAAGTTGTTGCGATCAATAGCCTAGCAAGGCGAAAAGGACGTATTTCAAATAATTTAAGCAAAGCTCTTGTAATGACTATAGATTACAAGGGTACTTTCCTTTCTAGTCACATCTTTGTTTTTGCTTTGTGGTATTACCTCTAGATGCTTTAATGCAGTGAAACCAATTGTGTCAACAAGTCATCAATTAACAGCTGTTAGTGTTTTTATTCAAGTTCAGCTTACCACAACTGAAAAAGTTGTTTTGTTGGACGAGGTAAGACCTCTCACTGTGTTTAATTGCCAAGAGATAAATGCATGAAACAGATTCAGAAGGATGTAGGTTGTAGTAGGTACTGGGAGATGAAGAAGGGATGAATACACTAAACAGATTCAGAAGGATGTAGGTTGCAGTAGGTACTGGGAGATGAAGAAGCTTGCACAGGATAGAGTAGCATGGAGAGCTGCATCAAACCAGTTTCTGGACTGAAGACCACAATAACAAAAAACTCAATACATTTTGATTTCCATTACATAACAGTTGTTTTTCAGAATAACCACTGTTCACTGCAACCAATATTGCCCAATAGATCCAGCAGCATTCCTGACCATCACACTGTGTTGTCATTTTGTATAATGTTGAATAATGTGCTCTGGGAAATAGCATTCACCTTTTGTATTCCAAGTGTTCTTGGTCATCAGTGCTATTGAAATGCAAGAGAGACCTGTTGGAAAGGAAATTTTTTTGTCTGATTCCATGCTAGAATTTGTATGAGCAGATGGTTGCCTGAGGTATTTTTGGTCCATTGTCGAAGTTTATCACATGTAAGGGAAGAAAACCTAACGGTCCATGATGCTTCTGGCATGAGCGTGTAGCAGCACTCTGACAGTGTGACTTCACTCAAGCTGATGCAATAATGCGCATCACTGCCCTACAGGCAAGATCACTTTCATTCCGTGGTGGCATCACATTCTGTACTTCACTACCAGATTTATGACTTGTTAGGCACAATCTGGCACATATCTTCTACATACGTATCCCTATCGACATACAGATTCTTATTGAAGCATTATGCTTCTAACAACTGCAGTTCCATAAAAATAGGAATCTGATTTCACAAAGGTACCATAAAAGCTTAATGACCAGGTTATTTGGCACTCTTTGATGCTATGAAGGCATTATGATCTCTACACGGAATTTGCTGCAGGCAGACAGCTGTACACAGTTGGTAAGATTTGGCAACTCCGATCACATCCATATCCTTTCAAATTGCAGGAATATAAAACTAGAAAGAGAATTGTTTTAATACTCAATTTCATTGGAGTGTTACATGCTTTCGTTGTTTTCTCAATAACTTTCAAGAATTATGGGTGAAGAGGACTCTTACTTTGCAAAATAATTCACTGAGTCCTTTTTATTGTTGATATAACAGTAACGGTTGAACTGGGATAAGAGCTAGAGTGAATAATGAGCTTCCTGACATGTAGCATTACAGAAACTGATTCTAAATATTAGTCAGAAGGAAACGAAGGCAATACTGATGTGTGAAAACAGAAATGTGACGGAAATGAAAAGTAGAACTAAAAAGAAAAACTTCGAGGGCATAAAAGAACTCTTCTATGTGAATAGAAAAGGTGTTACCAAGCTACTGGAAGAAAATTAATCTTACATTAAATAATCATAATAATCGTGATATGAGGAAGATATATCTGCAGTTTTTTGTGGAAGCAATACACTAAGCAGGAAAAGCTTACACATATTCTAATTATAATTGCTTTTTATTCCTTATTACAGGATAGCAGACAACATATCAGGATGTTTAACCACGATTATGAGAAACGACTGGTGTGGATACCTAAAGGAAATGAGAAATCAACTAGAAGTCCACTCAGTCCACCTAATAGTGCAAGTACACCATTCACACCCCCTGATTCTGTAAGTGTTTACTGAATGTAATTAATTCATAATATCCGTTCCTAAATAGAGATAATGAGATATTATATAGGGCATAGAAAACCTGCGTATAAAATTTTTTAGTGTTTAGAGGAGATAAAAAGAAACACTTTTTTGTGTTACAGAAGTGTCATAGATGCACCATTTCCCTGCTTGGGGTCCATGAAGTTTTGATGGTAGTAGTGTTCATAGACAGTATTCAAACTGCTGTGTTATGAATATTGTTTTAGAGATGTTACTGGCCTCCTAAGGGCTTCGTTTAATGGAAGGAGATGAAGCGTTTTTTGTATGAAATGTTGATAAATGCCTCAGTAAAGCTGGTGGCCCATTTAGCTGAAGCTGTAGCCATTATTCACAAAACACTTGGTTGTTTGCAGTGTGTTAGGCAGTCATTAGCACACAGATGCCAGTTTGTACATCACTGTAAACGGACAACCCTTTTAGCAACATCTCTAAAACCATATTCATCGTGTGACAATTTGAAGAGCATCTCTGAACATTATTAGCGAGGAAACAGTGCATTTATGACATGTTTGTCGAGTTTCTTTTTATTTTCTCTAAAAACCCAAAAATTTTGTGTCTGTAGCTTTTTACATCCTGTGCATTGAGGTTACGTGCTATCACAACAGTTGGTAAGTGGGACCAAAGTGACAAAATTTTTATTTGTCAACCAGATAACAGATTTAAGTAGAAATGTAAGAGGAAACTATGAGGTTATTTTGAAAAGTAAAGCCTCTGAAATTTTATCTTAAAACTTATAAATATTTTTAAATAAAACAAACTTTATTAACATTCTACAGCTTTATTCTCCATTTCTGTATATTTATTTCTCAACACAGTCGCCATGGTGATGAACACATTTCTCCCAGTGAGAGACCAGTTTGTTGGTGCCTTCACTGTGAATGTTTGACTTTTTGATAATCTCACCTCTGCTTGCACCACTTCGTTACCATTAAAGTGAATTCCTCATAGGTGTTCTGTAAGTTTTTGAAATACTTAAGATGTAAGTGGTGTTCTGCACTTGCATCACCTGTCAAAATGTTGTTAAATGAATAAGAAACTGTTGACAGGTCTCCAGTATCGTCTGTTTCATACTTGGTCTTGTAAGCTGATATACAATCAGGAGAACGGTGTGCTGACCACATGCTCCTCCATATCTGCACCCACTGATGCCTGTGGGCTGAGGACTACATGGCGGCTGGTCGGTAATGTTGGGCCTCCATGACCTATCTGGGTGGAGTTTAGTTGTTTTTTTTTCATGCCGGGAGTGAGCGTTTGAGGCCTCGACCATGCACACAGTTTTCTGTACCGCAGTTCTGCAGTGATGGCCTGTACACTCCCTCATGAAATTCCACTGTTACTGAGAGCTGTGCCTGTGTTATCTGACAGTTTTGCTGATGAGTCTTGTTGGTTGCTGTATGCGGTCATTCGCTCTGAGCTCTGTTACGCTTGTTGAAGTTAGCACTACCATTTCCTTCATTACGAGCATGAACAACCCAGTGTTGGACATTACTGATGTCAATACAATCATCATTGTAAACAGCTTTCATTCTTCTATGGATTTCATTTGGAAGCATGTTTTGTGCAGTTAGAAGCTCGGTTACAGCTTGTTGTTTCTCACCCGCTGAAATAGTTATGTTACACATTGCCATGTTAAATGCTACAATTTGGAGCCTTCTAATGGCAGAGTGTTGTAACTCATGTCAACAAAACAGGAAAGTCAACCACATGACATGTAATACCTCAACCCGAATTGAGAACAGAATAAAAAATTATAAGGCAGTACTTTGCAGCATTCCCTCACATATTGGAGTAAAAGGGCTCAGAGGCCTTTGAAAGTATGTGGGTAATTTGTATTG